>NC_134357.1:427364116-427664116 GCF_048569485.1 Anomaloglossus baeobatrachus | reverse complement strand
TCATGAATTTCATGAAATTTAAAAAAAAAAAAAAAAATGACGTGAGCTTCGCCTAATTTTGGTGTCCAGCCGGGTACAACTAGGCAGCTGGGGATTGGAATCCACAGTGAAGGGTGCCCAAGCTTTCTGGGCACCCCCACTGCGAATTGCTGTCCGCAGCCACCCCAGAAAATGGCGCTTTCATAGAAGCGCCATCTTCTGGTGCTGTATCCAACTCTTCCAGCTGCCCTGATGCCGGGTAATAATGGAGTTAGGGCTAGCTGTATATTATCAGCTAGCCCTAAGCCCGAAATTCATGGTGTCACGCCAATATTAGACATGGCCACCATGAATTTCTAGTAAAGATAAAAAAAAAAACACAACACACAGAAAAATATTTTTATTAGAAATAAAACACAACACAATTAGTGACTCCATCTTTATTGAAATAAACCCCCCTCCGCAGTAATCCTGGGTTAGGGTCCCGCGCCGTCCAATCCGGATCCAATATCATCTGATCGGTTTGCTGGAAGGCAAAGCGATCAGATGATGTGTCAGGTTAAAGGATGTGAATCCCATCACACATCAGCTGATTGTATAAAAGCCGATTATACAATCAGCTGATGCATCAGTGCAAAAAAAAAAAAAATAATAATAAATACTCACGTCTGTGCTGATTACCGGCAGCTCCTGGAGCGGAGTCTGATCCTGGCCCATCACTGCAGGAGCTGCCGGTAATCAGCTGATGAAGTCCCCTGACGGCAGGAGCAGCTGATAGCCGGCCGGGCGCGAAAAAGCCGGCGACACCACGAGAATCGATCAGCTGATGCGTCAGGTGACTGCATCAGGTGATCCACCGCCAGGTCCTGCAAGCTTCGTGCGTGCCCCGGGGAGACTGCACACAGCCAGAGCGGCGGGACCGAGACAGGGGCTGGAAGCAGGCATGGCACCGGGACCCTGCAGACAGGTGAGTGTGACATACACACACTGTATATACACACACACACTGTATATACACACACTGTATATACGCACACACACTGTATATACACACACACTGTATATACGCGCACACACACTTTCTTCCCCTGGCTGTGTAGAGCTGCTGCTGTCTCTGTGTGATTGCTCTCAGTGCACATCCACTGGGAAGAGGCAGGGAGGAGGGTTTGGGTGGGAGCAGAGTGGGTGTATTAGACACAATGGTTGTGTTAGATAAGCTAGACACCGCCCTAGAGCCACAAAGAATTGTGGGACTTGTAGGAACTGAACACAGGAAGTCAGAGGAGAGATTAACCCCATCAGAGCTGGAGCCAGCAATGACCGTGTGCTGCTAGTGCACAATGAAAGGTAATTTTGCTGAATAAACATAATAGATGTGTTGAGGGGCACATATTAGCAAGATTTATCAGAAAAAAAAAAAATCAGTTTTGGTAACTGGATAACTTCTTTAATATTAGATGGCTGGATCTGAATGTTGTAAAGTCCCAAAGGCGTTCCTGGTGGAAAAACGCTAAACAAGAAAAAACAAAACAAAAAACACAAACATGGATGCAACATGTCAAAAAAACCTAAGGGGTCTCACACACAAAATATACCACACAACGTTTCGGCCGGCAGTGGTGCCTCTGCCTCCGGTGTTCCCTTAGAGACGGCTGCTGTAAGACTCCTCCGGCACCAGCTGATCTCTCCGGGAGCAAAACAGTCCAAAATCAGAGATGCTGGGTCCTTCTCTACCTAATGGCGGGCTCCCATACACATAAACCTGACAGCCAAGCTCACTAATATTGGCCGACATAATGTCTAATGTGTTATGGGGGCTTTTTTTTTTTAACCCTTGCACCACTGCCCCATGAGAAGTGAGACGACCGGCCAGAGAAGCTGCGGGAAAAAAAAAAAAAAAAAAAAAAAAAAAGGGAACCAGAACAGTTTCCGCATACAGCAATTACACTGATGTGAGGTGACAAGGCTTCCTGTAACTGTGAGTCACCAAATTATGCCCTCTGCCCAGTGGTACAGATGGCAGTGGCTGACAGAGTGGAAGAGGTTCATCAAGACTGGCACAAAAATGTCTATTTTAGGGGACATTACTTTGAAGCTGTAATAGTAGCCATATTAGGTGTCACCCAGCTTTCCTAATCACCTGACTGCCATATATGTCTATTTGTGCCACTCTGGCAGTCACCTTGATCATCAAACAGTGTAAATTGAGAACTTATTCTTAATGGTCACATGGTTTTTACATTACGACCACTGCCCTTCTCCGAGAAAGCTGGGTGAGCTGTATAAGCTGCTCTACAGGCATCACCAAGCTTTCCCCAAAACACAACTAATCACCTAGGACGCATGACCTCATCTGAATACGGATCAGTAAAACATGAAGAGGTCAGTGACAAGCCTCAGATGTCAGTTTTTCTGTGTTTTTCATGCATAGCACAAGTACCTATAGACCACGTGCACACACTGAGTATTTGGGGAGTTTTTTACCTCAGTATTTGTAATGCCACTTGCACACTGAGTATTTGGGGAGTTTTTTACCTCAGTATTTGTAATGCCACTTGCACACTGAGTATTTGGGGAGTTTTTTACCTCAGTATTTGTAATGCCACTTGCACACTGAGTATTTGGGGAGTTTTTTACCTCAGTATTTGTAAGGCCACTTGCACACTGAGTATTTGGGGAGTTTTTTACCTCAGTATTTGTAAGGCCACTTGCACACATTCAGTATTTGGGGAGTTTTTACTTTTTTTTTTTACCCTGACGAATTTCATGCCGCTTTCTGTATAGGAGACAAATCACTGATGTCTGCAAGAGCCCTCATGCTTATTCCCCCATCCATGTTACGGCCATATTGTCCATGGGTCTCCTGACGTGACCTCAATGGCCTCATGTTTGGAGACTGGTGGCCAAGTCAGTGGATCTTGGTCCAAGTTTAGATTGAAACATGAATGTGAGAATTCAGGCGTAGTGTGGCAAAAGCACTATGTACTGACACAATAAGGCTGGGGCTACGTGGCGACTTTTGCCGCAACACAGGTTATATGTATCAATGTGTACTACAAGTGAACGAGATCACAATGCGACCCCGAAGGCCCCACGACCTAGACAACAAAGTCGCAAGAAGTCAACCGAATCAGATATTTGCTACTTTCTTGTCACGGTCAACACCCCTCACTTATAATGCGCTGTGGTGTAGTAGCAACACCAAGCAAACTTCACACGTCAGCCTGTGTCATTCCCAAAATGGCCGTCTAGCCCCAGCCTGTAGGTTACTATGTGCAAAATTACAGGGGATGTCAAAGATTTGAAAACACAGCTGCTTTCTTTCACAAACTTCTCCACATGAGTGTTCGAGGTGTTTGTGGTCTTACAGCTCATTCTCTTTCATTTTGTAGAGCTGGACTATAATATCAGACACAACCCCCTGACAGGGCCGTGCTGAGGCCATGCCTGGTGAGGCCTAAGGACATGGACGGCGCCACTACTGAAATAAAGCACACACATTTTCTAATCGCAAACGACAAGGAATTTAATAGATTCTATGTATACAAATGTGTTTATTGGTCTAGATCCTGTGTATACAGATGCCATGTCTTAAGGGGGCTTTACACGCTGCGACATCGCTAATGCGGAGTCGTTGGGGTCACGGATATTGTGATGCACATCCGGCCGCATTAGCGATGTTGCTGCGTGTGACACCAATGAGCGATTTTGCATCGTTGCAAAAACGTGCAAAATCGCTCATCGGTCACATGGGGGTCCATTCTCGATTATCGTTACTGCAGCAGTAACGATGTAGTTCGTCGCTCCTGCGGCAGCACACATCGCTATGTGTGACGCCGCAGGAACGAGGAACCTCTCCTTACCTGCCTCCCGGCCGCTATGAGGAAGGAAGGAGGTGGGCGGGATGTTCCGGCCACTCATCTCCGCTTCTATTGGGCGGCCGCTCAGTGACGTCGCTGTGATGCCGCACGGACGGCCCCCTTAGAAAGGAGGCGGTTCGCCGGTCACAGCGACGTCGCCGGGCAGGTAAGTATGTGTGACGGGTATGCGCGATGTTGTGCGGCACGGGCAGCGATTTGCCCGTGTCGCACAACAGATGGAGGCGGGTACCCACGCTAGCGATATCGGGACCGATATCGCAGCATGTAAAGTAGCCTTAAGTCTAGATCCTGTGTATACAGATGCCATGTCTTAGTCTAGATCCTGTGTATACAGATGCCATGTCTTAGTCTAGATCCTGTGTATACAGATGCCATGTCTTAGTCTAGATCCTGTGTATACAGATGCCATGTCTTAGTCTAGATCCTGTGTATACAGATGCCATGTCTTAGTCTAGATCCTGTGTATACAGATGCCATGTCTTAGTCTAGATCCTGTGTATACAGATGCCATGTCTTAGTCTAGATCCTGTGTATACAGATGCCATGTCTTAGTCTAGATCCTGTGTATACAGATGCCATGTCTTAGTCTAGATCCTGTGTATACAGATGCCATGTCTTAGTCTAGATCCTGTGTATACAGATGCCATGTCTTAGTCTAGATCCTGTGTATACAGATGCCATGTCTTAGTCTAGATCCTGTGTATACAGATGCCATGTCTTAGTCTAGATCCTGTGTATACAGATGCCATGTCTTAGTCTAGATCCTGTGTATACAGATGCCATGTCTTAGTCTAGATCCTGTGTATACAGATGCCATGTCTTAGTCTAGATCCTGTGTATACAGATGCCATGTATTACTATAGATCCTGTGTATACAGATGCCATGTCTTAGTCTAGATCCTGTGTATACAGATGCCATGTATTACTATAGATCCTGTGTATACAGATGCCATGTATTACTATAGATCCTGTGTATACAGATGTCACGTATTACTATAGATCCTGTGTATACAGATGTCACGTATTACTAAAGATCCTGTGTATACAGATGTCACGTATACAGAGTAGATGCACACCTAATATATATATCATGCAGTGCACCCAGTGACTCACTAGAGCCATACAGAGCCCGTTCCTATATGATGCTAAGCAGCCACACACGCCCACAGTGTCCTCTTCGCAGGGCTGACCTATAAATGATGCACTGTATCTGTCCAGTCCTCATTACAACCCCAGCGCCTGTCCTGCAAGCGGAGGACGAAACCAATTACCTGCAGGAAGGGGGTGACGTCTCGGAGATTGTGGAATTCTGCAGCATCAGGCGGAGCAGCTCACCTCCTCTCCACCTCCGGGTCTCCTCTCACCTGCACTCCCATCCGATAGGCTGCCAGGGATCACGCGTACGCGCGTCCGATGTCCACCCACCTGTACGGCGCTGCGCTCTCGAGGTATGACGTTAGAGGCGTGTTCTGCTTTACGTCTGCTGGCGTGCGCGTCCCCGTTTGCGCGCTATTTAGCTGCAGTCGCGGTTAGTTGTCAGCAGAGGGCGCGCTGGCTACACGCGTGACTACACGTTGGTTATTTGCGAGACCAGTTGTAGCTCTGACTGACGACATTTATTCTGTCGTATAAAGTAGTGAAATGCAGGAAAAAAAATTCAAGTGCAGTGAACTTGCAAAAAAACCAAAACAAAAAAAACCTTGCAATTCCGCTATTGTGTTTTGGATTTTGTTTTTACTGTTCATTCAGTGGTAAAAATGGCCCGGTAACACGATTCTCCGGGGCACTATGATTCCGGATACCAAACTTGTCCAGTTTTATGTGTTTTTTTACTGCTGAAAAAAAAAATCTGAAATTTGTAAATAAAAAATAAAATAAAACTTCCGCCATGTGCACACGTTGCTTTTTTGTGTGCAGATTTTCCGCAGAGAAAAGAAGCATTTTTTGGCAGGAAAAAAAGCGCATTTTTTTTGTTTGTTTTTTCATGTATTTTTTTGCTTTTTTTTTCAGTCATGGCAATTGTGGGGGTTCCTGCGCTGTACCATGCGATCACCGCCAGTTCTCCGGGGGATGTGGCAACCGGGACCAGGTTCTCAGTGCTCGGAGCGGTGCCCCCTGAATGCTGCTTATTTTTTCTGCAACAAAATGCAAGGAAAAAAGAAGCAACGTGTGCAAAGCAAGTCAGGATTCTGGCATCCATTTTTCCTTGAAAGGAAAAAAGCATGGAAAAAGCAACATGTGTACAGAGCCTAAAGCGGGCTTTACACAGTACGATATATCTAACGAGATGTCGGCGGGGTCACGTAAGTGCCGCACATCCGGCATCGTTAGTGATATCGTAGCGTGTGACAGCGGTGAACGAGCAAAAATACTCACCTTCTCGTTCATCGCTGACACGTCGCTCATTTTCTAAAAATCGAATGTGCTGTTGTTCATTGTACCCGGGGCAGCACACGTCGCTCTGTGTGACACCCCGGGAACGATGAACACAGCTTACCTGCGTCCCGCCGGCAATGCTGAAGGAAGGAGGTGGGCGGGATGTTACGTCCCGCTCATCTTTGCCCCTCTGCTTCTATTGGCCGGCCACTGTGTGACGTCGCTGTGACGCCGAACGTCCCTCCTCCTTCAGGAAGTGGTTGTTCGCCGCCCACAGCGAGGTCGTTTGGAAGATAAGTACGTTTGACAGGGGGTTACAGCATTGTGCGACACGGGTAAGAAATTGCCCGTGCCGCACAAACGATGAGGGCGGGTGCGATCGTAAATGCGATCGCACAATTAATTGTAACGTGTAAAGCAGGCTTTAGTGTTGTCCATTTCTGAGACCCAAAACTGTTTTATTTAAAGGGAAGGAATCACCAGGATTTTCGGATATAACCTAAGCCCAGTGCTATACTGGCACTATCAGGCTGATTCTATACACACCTTAAAGCCCACTTTACACGTTGCAATTAGTTGTACAATCGCATTTGCGATGTGACACGCCCAGGTTGCATGCGGGATCTTATGAGATTTCACGTTGGTCGTTCATTTGCTGTCACACGTGCGTTAGTAGTCTATGTTAAATTGATCAATGTTATGTGCGATCCTTTAGATCATGTGTTCTGTGACGTATGCATTGGGCACCTTTTTTTTTTTTTTATTTATTGACTTGCCAAGCGTGTGTAATGTGTAGGGATGTGTTTTTACTATGTCATCTGCCATTCAGCTCTGCTACATGGCCGCTAACAGCAGCCACAGACAGCCATGTAGCAGAGCTGAATGGCAGATGGCAGCAGACACAGACAGAGCCGCACTGTCAGAATGAACTCGGGTGAACTTCACCCGACTTCATTGTCATGCTGCGGCTCTGTCTGTGTCGCGTCCTGATTAGCGGTCACCAGTGAAGGACTCACCGGTGACCGCTAATCTCCTAAATTACTGAAGTTAGCAGCCCTCTCTCATACTCACCGATCCCCGTTCCCCGGCACTGCACGGCGTTCACACTGCTCCGGCGGCTTTTACTGTTTTGAAAAAGCCGGCCGCCCATTAAACAATTTCGTATTCCCTGCTTTCCCCGCCCACCGGCGCCTATGATTGGTTACAGTGAGACACGCCCCCACGCTGAGTGACAGGTGTCACACTGCACCCAATCACAGCAGCTGGTGGGCGTGTCTATACTGTGTAGTGAAATAAATAATTAAATAATTAAAAAAAACGGCGTGCGGTTCCCCCCAATTTTAAAACCAGCCAGATAAAGCCATACGGCTGAAGGCTGGTATTCTCAGGATGGGGAGCTCCACGTTATGGGGAGCCCCCTAGCCTAACAATATCAGCCAACAGCCGCCCAGAATTGCCGCATACATTATATGCGACAGTTCTGGGACTGTACCCGGCTCTTCCCGATTTGCCCTGGTGCGTTGGCAAATCAGGGTAATAAGGAGTTATTGGCAGCCCATAGCTGCCAATAAGTCCTAGATTAATCATGTCAGGCGTCTATGAGACACCTTCCATGATTAATCTGTAAATTACAGTAAATAAACACACACACCCGAAAAAATCCTTTATTAGAAATAAAAACACAAACATATACCCTGGTTCACCACTTTAATCAGCCCCAAAAAGCCCTCCATGTCCGGCGTAATCCAGGATGCTCCAGCGTCGCTTCCAGCGCTGCTGCATGGAGGCGACCGGAGCTGCAGAAGACACCGCCGCTCCGGTCACCTCCACGCAGGTAATGAAGACAGCCGCGCGATCAGCTGCTGTCACTGAGGTTACCCGCTGTCACTGGATCCAGCGGTGGCCGCGGGTAACCTCAGTGACAGCTCAGCTGATCGCGCTACTCACCTCAGTTGCTGCGTGGAGGTGATAGGAGCGGCGGTGAGTAGCGCGATCAGCTGAGCTGTCACTGAGGTTACCCGCGGCCACCGCTGGATCCAGTGACAGCGGGTAACCTCAGTGACAGCAGCTGATCGCGCGGCTGTCTTCATTACCTGCGTGGAGGTGACCGGAGCGGCGGTGTCTTCTGCAGCTCCGGTCACCTCCATGCAGCAGCGCTGGAAGCGACGCTGGAGCATCCTGGATTACGCCGGACATGGAGGGCTTTTTGGGGCTGATTAAAGTGGTGAACCAGGGTATATGTTTGTGTTTTTATTTCTAATAAAGGATTTTTTCGGGTGTGTGTGTTTATTTACTGTAATTTACAGATTAATCATGGAAGGTGTCTCATAGACGCCTGACATGATTAATCTAGGACTTATTGGCAGCTATGGGCTGCCAATAACTCCTTATTACCCCGATTTGCCAACGCACCAGGGCAAATCGGGAAGAGCCGGGTACAGTCCCAGAACTGTCGCATATAATGTATGCGGCAATTCTGGGCGGCTGTTGGCTGATATTGTTAGGCTGGGGGGCTCCCCATAACGTGGGGCTCCCCATCCTGAGAATACCAGCCTTCAGCCGTATGGCTTTATCTGGCTGGTTTTAAAATTGGGGGGGACCGCACGCCTTTTTTTTAATTATTTATTTCACTACACAGTATAGACACGCCCACCGGCTGCTGTGATTGGGTGCAGTGTGACACCTGTCACTCAGCGTGGGGGCGTGTCTCACTGCAACCAATCATAGGCTCCGGTGGGCGGGTAAAGCAGGGAATACGAGATTGTTTAATGGGCGGCCGGCTTTTTCAAAACAGTAAAAGCCGCCGGAGCAGTGTGAACGCCGTGCAGCGCCGGGGATCGGTGAGTATATGAGAGAGGGGGATAGACTGACATGGACAGAGAGTGAGGGACAGAGATAGTGACCGACTGACAGAGATTAGTGACTGACAGACATTGTGAGGCGCTTCAGAATGCAGCTTTTCAGCTGCGCTCTGAAGCGGACCTTTTTTAAGCTGCGGTGCAGAGCGCACACCTGCGCACATTGCATCAGACACCAAAATCGTATGAGGGATGTCACACGTTACAATTGACTAGGTTCGTGCAACAAAATGCTCAATTCTAGAGAATGATACGATGTGTTTGCGATCAACGGTTTTGCGTTCAATCCTGATCGCAAGTAGATGTCACACGCAGATACCTCACAAACGATGCCGGATGTGCGTCACTTACAACTTGACCCCAACGACAGATTGTGAGATATATTGAAGCGTGTGTAGCGGGCTGTAGTCGTCAGATCGTATGTTTAGGTTTTGAAATCCAAGAAAGTGAAGTTTGTAAAATGAGCAGCTTCTTGAGTGACAGTTGCACTGGAGCAGATCATATATTCATAGTTATCCCCTGCCCCTGTTAGCATCAGCATAAGTACAGTGGAACCTTGGATTAAGAGTTGGTTTGAGAGCGTTTTGCAAGACAAGTGTCGCGGTCGGAGGGGACGCGCTCGCCACGCTCGGGTCCGGGGCTTCTGCTGCTGCTGCTCGGTGGCTCGAGCGGCGGGCTGGACCCGGGGACTCGAGCAGCGCTCCTTGTGCACGAGTGAAAAGGGCGTGGTTTGTTTTGGGAGATAGTTTGTGACGCCACCCACGGGTCATGGTGATTTTTGGCACCACCGCTGCTGGTGACGGGGATCCCAGGAGCGATGGTAGGGAGCAGCTAGGATGTTGTCCCCTCCGTGGGTAGGGGTTGGTGATCCCGGGGCCCCATGGTGATATGGGGAGGCTGAATGGCTGGGGGTGCAGGGTTGCAGGGACAGCGCGGCGCGGTGCCGGATGGCACTGGTGTACTCACTTAGACAGTCAATGACAGAGTCTCTGGTAAACCAAACGGCTGGATGGACGGGTCCCGCAGCCGGCTGCAGTGTTGTGCTATCCCCGGACGGCTGATGGTGGCTGTCTTTCCCTGCACCTGTTAGAATGTTCTGACTCCTGTGGTTGCCCACCGGTAGTCCGCTCCCCGGCGTATAGGTGCCGTAGGAGCCCGGTTTGCCCGCAGGTTCTGGCCCTTGGATCTCTAGCCTATGGCGGTGGCTGTATATCCTCTCGGTGTGGACTGTTGCCTTCTGTCAGGTCTTGGTTGTTGGGAAACCCCTAGGGTTCCTGTCACACTCGGATTTGACTGTTGTCGGCGGCTCCAAGCCTAGTCGGGGTCCGATGGCCCTGCCTGTGTGCTTAGCTTCACTCCGCTTCCCGGTTCGGTACCGGCGGGCCAACGCCCAACCACGGTCCTACGCTCTGCAGGGATTCACTAACTCCTGCAGACGGCCACCACCGTCTGCCAACCGTGCTGTTTGTGTCTGGGCCCCTACCCAGACACCGACAGATCCTGACCTCTCACTTTCACTGTCTACTCAGATCTCCGTCTCTTTTTCCTCCTCCAGACCTGTGAACTCCTCGGTGGGTGGGGCCAACCGCCTGGCTCCGCCCCACCTGGTGTGGACATCAGACCCTGGAGGGAGGCAACAAGGGTTTTTGTTTGACTGGTGTTACTGTCTAGGGGGAGGGGGGGGTGTGGTGTTATGTCTGTGACTACCTGGCTAGTCCAGGACGTCACACAAGCAAAGCTTTTTACAAATTTGTAACCTGGTTTAAGAGTAATGCTTTGCAAGAAGAGCAAATACTCACCGTGCACACGTCTGGTTCTGTCCTTTCACCGCGCTCTGACCCGCTCTGGAGGTACCTTTCTGTACATATGTACTGTATACAGTATACCATTGTACAGTACAGTATATACTATATAGCATGTCTATCAATTTGCATTTGTGGATATAGTATTGTACTTTCTTTCGGCTAACCAGTGCAGCACATTACTTGTATTGTGCCTCTCACACACCAACAATTCTATTGTAAGCTAAAGTGAAGTTTAATTTGTTTTATATGGTTTTTACTGCACAGTATTTTGTATTAGTGACTGCAATAATTTTATATGAATACACTATATTATTTTGTATTACTGTAATAAGTGTATAAATACAGTAAATATTTTTGGGTTGTGGAACGAATTGTCTGTGTTCCAATTATTTCCTATGGGAAAATTTGCTTTGTTTATAAGAGTAATTTGGTTTAAGAGCGCACTCCCGGTACCAATTATGCTCGTAATCCAAGGTTCCACTGTATTATCCAAACAACTTACTTTGTCTCTTGCAGGACCTGTGTGAGGTCATAACCATGTGACCTGGTATCCAGCTTTGGTGGCTGAGGCCCCGCCCCTTCTGGTCACATGGGTATGACCTCACACAGGTCCTGCAATAGACAAAGTGAGTTATTTGTATAATGCTTATGTTAATTCTAACAGAAGGAGGGGATAACTATGAATATATGATCTGTTCCAGTGCAACTTTCACTCAAGAAGCTGCTTATTTTACAAACTTCACTTTCTTCGATTTCAAAACCTAAACATCCGTGCTGACCCCTACAGGTATGTATAGAATCAGCCTGATAGTGCCAGTATAGCAATGGCTTTAGCTTATATGCAAAAATCCTGGTGATTGGTTCCTTTTAATACTAGCTGTAGTAGCCGGCGTTGCCCGGAATAATAACTGTCCCTCTGTTTCTCTCCCAGTCTCTTTCCCCGTCTGTCTCTCTATCTCTCTCACTCTCTCTCTTTGTCTGTCTGCCTCTTTCTGTCTGTCTCTTTCCCTGTCTGTCTCTTTCCCTGTCTCTCTTTCCCTGTGTCTGTTTCTTTGTCTGTGTCTATCTGTGTCGTATGTCTGTCTCTTTGCCTGTCTGTCTCTGCCTATCTCTGTCTGTCTTTTTCCCTTACTCTTTCCCTGTCTGTTTGTCTCTTTCCCTGTCTGAATCTTTCCCTGTCTCTTTGCCTGTCTGTCTCTGCCTATCTCTGTCTGTCTGTCTCTTTCCCTGTCTGTCTCTTTTCCTGTCTGTTTGTCTCTTTCCCTGTCTGACTCTTTCCCTGTCTCTTTGCCTGCCTGACTCTGCCTATCTCTGTCTGTCTGTCTCTTTCCCTTTCTGTCTGTCTCTTTCCCTGTCTGTCTCTTTCCCTGTCTGTCTCTTTCCCTGTCTGTCTCTGCCTGTCTGTCGCTTTCCCTGGCTGCATTGTAACACACCAAGATTCCATTCAAGGGCGTGGCTATACCTTCTTCTGAAATTCTGGCTGCATTGTGGCTCCCAGCTCCATTGACTTTAATGGAGGCAGGTTTTTTTTGGCGAATAACTTTAAAGCACAGAGTTAAAATTTCACCTCAAAACATAGTCCATGCCGTTCCCTGAGTCAAATGGAGTGTCTGTGCAAAATTTTGTCATTGTACATGCAACGGTGCAAATTCCTTTAGTGGACATACACACCCACCCACACACTCACACATACATGTACTCAGCTTTATATATTAGAAGATTGATAGCGCTGACTGAGGTCTCATTTTTTATTGCCCTGAACTGCTGCTTTTCATTGACACCATTTTGGTTACGTAGGACGTTTTAATCTCTTTTTATTACTTTTTTGGAAGATGGCAGTTCTGGCAGGCCAATTTTTTTTCTCCAGCTTATATGATTTGATATTTTGATAGATCAGACTTTTTATTTGAGGGGAGGGGTGATAAGCCGATAACAAATATGGCTATGTGCACACAGTGCAATTTTCGCTGCGTTTTTGTGCATTTTTTGGGTGCATTTTTGGCCTCAAAACTGCATGACTTTGCTTCCCCAGCAAAGTCTATGAGTTTTTGTTTTTGCTGTTCACACACAACTTTTTTATTAAGCTACGTTTTTGAGCTTAAAAAAAAAAAATGTTCATGTCAATTCTTTCCTGCGTTTTTCTGCGTTTTCCCCCCCATGCAATGCATTGGAAAAACGCAGAAATCAAAAACGCAGCAAAACGCAGCCAAAAATGCACCAAATCGCGTTTTTTACCACGGGTGCGTTTTTAGCGGCCAAAAACGCACAAAAACTCAGCGTCAAGAAAACGCAGCGTGTGCACATAGCCTATGTTTGTTTTTACAACATCTGCACAATGGAGAGGTGACATTAGAAATCTAAGCTTACTCTACTCTGCAGCCACTATTGACTTTTACGATTGCAACTTCCAATAGGTGGCACTAGAGTTCCAGGCCTCTTCTCTCTGGGGAGGCTATTTGCATAAAAATCTAATATATAAAGCTGAATGTGTGTGTGTGTGTGTGTGTGTGTGTGTGTGTGTGTGTGTGTGTGTATGTATGTCCGGGGTTGGCATCTGCACCGTCGCAGCTACAGCCACAAAATTTTGCACACTCACACTTCTGGACCCCGAGAGCGTCATAGGCTATGTTTTGAGGGGAAATTTTAACCCCGCTCTTTACAGTTATTCACCAAAAAACCTGCCTCCATTAAAGCGAATGGAGCTGGGAGCCACAGTGCAGCCAGAACTTCAGAAGAATGCGCAGCCACGCCCTTATATGGAATGTTGGCGTGTCATAATGCAGCCAGGGAAAGAGACAGACACAGACAGGGAAAGAGGCAGACACAGACAGGGTAAAAAACAGACATAGACAGGGTAAGAGAAAGACACAAAGAGACAGACACAGACAAAGAGACAGAGACAAACTAAAGAATGTATGTCTGGAACACCAATGGTGTGAACAGGGTGCAAGACTCAAAAATATACAACTAAACAATAGGATAAAGAGTTGCACACCAGTCACAATGTATAGGGGAATAATGAAAAGCATAACTGCTATATGAATACTAGACTGAAAAATACAATGGACTATCTGAAATAAGTGAAAAACATGAAAATGGTATCTGCATAACTGCTATGAAAAATAGAAATGAGAGATATTTAGCCATTGTATTGATCAATGCAAAGGAGCCCCAAAACCAAACGCCAAGGTAATCTCTATTTTTGGGGTCCCCAACCCATGTGTAACCCCACCTGCAGTTAAAAAACTTGCTCTGTATGGGAAGCAAGGGACCAAGCTATATATGTGTGAAATAAGAGACATGGCTATGGGTGGGGCAGGGTTCTCAGACAAAAAGTGCATACTAACTAAAGAATGTATGTCTGGAACACCAATGGTGTGAACAGGGTGCAAGACTCAAAAATATACAACTAAACAATAGGATAAAGAGTTGCACACCAGTCACAATGTATAGGGGAATAATGAAAAGCATAACTGCTATATGAATACTAGACTGAAAAATACAATGGACTATCTGAAATAAGTGAAAAACATGAAAATGGTATCTGCATAACTGCTATGAAAAATAGAAATGAGAGATATTTAGCCATTGTATTGATCAATGCAAAGGAGCCCCAAAACCAAACGCCAAGGTAATCTCTATTTTTGGGGTCCCCAACCCATGTGTAACCCCACCTGCAGTTAAAAAACTTGCTCTGTATGGGAAGCAAGGGACCAAGCTATATATGTGTGAAATAAGAGACATGGCTATGGGTGGGGCAGGGTTCTCAGACAAAAAGTGCATACTAACTAAAGAATGTATGTCTGGAACACCAATGGTGTGAACAGGGTGCAAGACTCAAAAATATACAACTAAACAATAGGATAAAGAGTTGCACACCAGTCACAATGTATAGGGGAATAATGAAAAGCATAACTGCTATATGAATACTAGACTGAAAAATACAATGGACTATCTGAAATAAGTGAAAAACATGAAAATGGTATCTGCATAACTGCTATGAAAAATAGAAATGAGAGATATTTAGCCATTGTATTGATCAATGCAAAGGAGCCCCAAAACCAAACGCCAAGGTAATCTCTATTTTTGGGGTCCCCAACCCATGTGTAACAGCACCTGCAGTTAAAAAACTTGCTCTGTATGGGAAGCAAGGGACCAAGCTATATATGTGTGAAATAAGAGACATGGCTATGGGTGGGGCAGGGTTCTCAGACAAAAAGTGCATACTAACTAAAGAATGTATGTCTGGAACACCAATGGTGTGAACAGGGTGCAAGACTCAAAAATATACAACTAAACAATAGGATAAAGAGTTGCACACCAGTCACAATGTATAGGGGAATAATGAAAAGCATAACTGCTATATGAATACTAGACTGAAAAATACAATGGACTATCTGAAATAAGTGAAAAACATGAAAATGGTATCTGCATAACTGCTATGAAAAATAGAAATGAGAGATATTTAGCCATTGTATTGATCAATGCAAAGGAGCCCCAAAACCAAACGCCAAGGTAATCTCTATTTTTGGGGTCCCCAACCCATGTGTAACCCCACCTGCAGTTAAAAAACTTGCTCTGTATGGGAAGCAAGGGACCAAGCTATATATGTGTGAAATAAGAGACATGGCTATGGGTGGGGCAGGGTTCTCAGACAAAAAGTGCATACTAACTAAAGAATGTATGTCTGGAACACCAATGGTGTGAACAGGGTGCAAGACTCAAAAATATACAACTAAACAATAGGATAAAGAGTTGCACACCAGTCACAATGTATAGGGGAATAATGAAAAGCATAACTGCTATATGAATACTAGACTGAAAAATACAATGGACTATCTGAAATAAGTGAAAAACATGAAAATGGTATCTGCATAACTGCTATGAAAAATAGAAATGAGAGATATTTAGCCATTGTATTGATCAATGCAAAGGAGCCCCAAAACCAAACGCCAAGGTAATCTCTATTTTTGGGGTCCCCAACCCATGTGTAACCCCACCTGCAGTTAAAAAACTTGCTCTGTATGGGAAGCAAGGGACCCAGCTATATATGTGTGAAATAAGAGACATGGCTATGGGTGGGGCAGGGTTCTCAGACAAAAAGTGCATACTAACTAAAGAATGTATGTCTGGAACACCAATGGTGTGAACAGGGTGCAAGACTCAAAAATATACAACTAAACAATAGGATAAAGAGTTGCACACCAGTCACAATGTATAGGGGAATAATGAAAAGCATAACTGCTATATGAATACTAGACTGAAAAATACAATGGACTATCTGAAATAAGTGAAAAACATGAAAATGGTATCTGCATAACTGCTATGAAAAATAGAAATGAGAGATATTTAGCCATTGTATTGATCAATACAAAGGAGCCCCAAAACCAAACGCCAAGGTAATCTCTATTTTTGGGGTCCCCAACCCATGTGTAACCCCACCTGCAGTTAAAAAACTTGCTCTGTATGGGAAGCAAGGGACCAAGCTATATATGTGTGAAATAAGAGACATGGCTATGGGTGGGGCAGGGTTCTCAGACAAAAAGTGCATACTAACTAAAGAATGTATGTCTGGAACACCAATGGTGTGAACAGGGTGCAAGACTCAAAAATATAGAGAGACAGAGACAGACACAGGGAAACAGACAGACAGGGAAAGAAAGGGAAAGAGACAGACAGGGTAAGAGACAAACAAAGATAGGTAAAGAGACAGACACAGGGAAAGAGACAGACAGGGAAAGGGAGGGAAAGAGACAGACAGAGAAAGAGAGGGAAAGAGACAGACAGGGAAAGAGACAGACAGGGAAAGTGGCAGAGATAGATAGACAGACAGGGAAAGAGATAGATAGACAGACAGGGAAAGAGATTGAGACAGATGGAGAAAGAGACAAGACAGTCAGAGACATACAGGGAAAGAGACAGACAGACAGAGATAGAGAGAGAGACAGAGAGATATATACAGAGGGGGAGACAGACAGAGAATGGGAGAGAAACAGAGAGACAGTTACTATCCTGGGCGTTAATACATTCTATTTTGTTAACAACAGTTATTAACCCGGGCGAAGCCGGGTAGTACAGCTAATATATATTATATATATATATATATATATATATATATCTCTATCTATCTAAGATATAAAGCTGAATGTGTGTATGTGTGTGTGTATGTATGTATGTATGTATGTATGTCCGGGATTGGCATCCGCACCGTCGCAGCTACAGCCACAAAATTTTGCACACTCACACTTCTGGACCCCGAGAGCGTCATAGACTATGTTTTGAGGGGAAATTTTAACCCCGCTCTTTACAGTTATTCACCAAAAAACCTGCCTCCATTAAAGCGAATGGAGCTGGGAGCCACAGTGCAGCCAGAACTTCAGAAGAATGTGCAGTCACGCCCTTATATAGAATGTTGGCGTATCGCAATGCAGCCAGGGAAAGAGACAGACAGGGAAAGAGGCAGACGCAGACAGGGTAAGAAACAGACATAGACAGGGTAAGAGACAGACACAAAGAGACAGACACAGACAAAGAAACAGACTGACAGGGAAAGAGACAGACAGCTAAAGAGAGGGAAAGAGACAGACAGGGAAAGAGAGGGAAAGAGACAGACAGGGAAAGAGACAGACAGGGAAAGTGACAGAGATAGATAGACAAACAGGGAAAGAGATTGAGACAGACAGGGAAATAGACAGAGAGACAAAGAGATAGCGAGAGAGACAGAGATATATACAGAGGGGGAGACAGACAGAGAATGGGAGAGAAACAGAGATAGTTACTATCCCGGGCAGCGCTGGATGCTATGTTGTGAGGCGAAATTTTAACTCTGCGCGTTCCAATTTACCAATCAATTTTGCCCCTATCTACATAATGGGGAAAAAGTTAAACGAAAAGTGTTGGGGGCAAATTGACAGCTGCCAGATGTGAACAAGGGGGATTTAAAAAATGAGAGCGATGACGCTAAAGAGTATATACCGTACAGTTGCTAAGGTGGGGCCCCGACATGGGATACTCACCACACTCGGGGATATGAACACACACACAAAATGCGCCACACACTACCACGTGCTTGAACACATATACCATCCTCAGCACACATTTCACCACACATACACCAACCTCGCCACATATTCGCCCTAAGGGCTCCAACACACATCCGATAAAACCACACACGTGTGATACGGGCCTTTTTTTGGGTCCGTTTTTCGTTTTTTAGGTCCGTTTTTATGGTATGTGTGGCCAGCGTGTGTATCCCGTATGCTAACCGTATGTGCGTGTGGAATGTCCGTGTGTGCGTGAGTGAAATAACTGACATGTGTGTGTGTTGTCCGTGTAAAATGTTCCGTGTGTGTGTGTGATGCACAATGTCGTTGATACATGTCGGCAGACAGCAGACAGAGTTGCGCAATGAGAATGAGCTCAGGTGAACTTCACCCGCCTTCATTGTCATGCTGCGGCTCTGTCTGTGTGCCGCGTACTGATTAGCGGTCACCCGTGAAGGACTCACCGGTGACCGCTAATCCCCTGACTGAATTGAGCAGCTGTCTCTCATACTTACCGTTCCCCGATCTCCGGCGCGGCGCTGCACTGCTGTTATAAAAACTTCGGCGGCTTTTACTATTTTGAAAAAGCCGGCCGCTCATTAATCAATCTCGTATTCCCTGCTTTACCCGCCCACCGGCGCCTGTGATTGGTTGCAGTCACACATGGCCACCACGCTGAGTGACAGCTGTCTCACTGCACCCAATCACAGCAGCCGGTGGGCGTGTCTATACTGTGCAGTAAAATAAATAAATAAATAATTAAAAAAACCGGCGTGCGGTCCCCCCCCATTTTAATAACAGCCAGATAAAGCCATACGGCTGAAGGCTGGTATGCTCAGGATGGGGAGCCCCACGTTATGAGGAGCCCCCCAGCCTATCAATATCAGTCAGCAGCCGCCCAGAATTGCCGCATACATTAGATGCGACAGTTCTGGGACTGTACCCGGCTCTTCCCGATTTGCCCTGGTGCGTTGGCAAATCGGGGTAATAAGGAGTTATTGGCAGCCCATAGCTGCCAATAAGTCCTAGATTAATCATGTCAGGCGTCTCCCCGAGATACCTTCCATGATTAATCTGTAAGTGACATTTAAAAAACACACACACACCCGAAAAAATAATTTATTAGAAATAAAAAACACTAACAAAGTCCCTCATCACCAATTTATTAACCCCGACAAAGCCCTCCATGTCCGGCGTAATCCACGGACCTCCAGCGTCGCTTGTAGCTCTGCTACATGCAGGTGACAGGAGCTGCAGAAGACACCGCCGCTCCTGTCACCTCCACGCAACAAATGAGGTGAGTATCGCGATCAGCTGCTGTCAGTCAGGTAACTCGCGGCCACCGCTGGATCCAGCGGTGGCCGCGATTAACCTCAGTGTCAGCTCAGCTGATCGCGCTACTCACCTCATTTGTTGCGTGAAGGTGACAGGAGCGGCGGTGTCTTCTGCTGCTCCTGTCACCTGCATGTAGCAGAGCTGGAAGCGACGCTGGAGGTCCGTGGATTACGCCGGACATGGAGGGCTTTGTCGGGGTTAATAAATTGGTGATGAGGGACTTTGTTAGTGTTTTTTATTTCTAATAAATTATTTTTTCGGGTGTGTGTGTGTTTTTTAAATGTCACTTACAGATTAATCATGGAAGGTATCTCGGGGAGACGCCTGACATGATTAATCTAGGACTTATTGGCAGCTATGGGCTGCCAATAACTCCTTATTACCCCGATTTGCCAACGCACCAGGGCAAATCGGGAAGAGCCGGGTACAGTCCCAGAACTGTCGCATCTAATGTCTGCGGCAATTCTGGGCGGCTGCTGACTGATATTGTTAGGCTGGGGGGCTCCCCATAACGTGGGGCTCCCCATCCTGAGAATACCAGCCTTCAGCCGTATGGCTTTATCTGACTGTTATTAAAATGGGGGGGGACCGCACGCCGTTTTTTTTTAATTATTTATTTATTTATTTTACTGCACAGTATAGACACGCCCACCGGCTGCTGTGATTGGGTGCAGTGAGACAGCTGTCACTCAGCGTGGTGGGCGTGTGTGACTGCAACCAATCACAGGCGCCGGTGGGCGGGTAAAGCAGGGAATACGAGATTGATTAATGAGCGGCCGGCTTTTTCAAAATAGTAAAAGCCGCCGAAGTTTTTATAACAGCCGTGCAGCGCCGCGCCGGAGATAGGGGAACGGTAAGTATGAGAGAGGGGGGGGAACTGACCGACAGACAGCTAGAGGGACAGATAAGACAGAGAGACCGACCGACAGACATAGAGACCGACCGACAGACTGAGGGAGAGAACGAAACAGAAAAAAAAAAAAGACCAACATCACATGAAAAAAGCACAAAACGTACAGGGAGCAAACAGAGATGCGTCCGTGTCACTCGGACGTGCGCACAGACCCATTGACTTTCATTGGGTCCGTGCTGCGTGTTGCGTGCAGAAAACGGACATGCTGCCGTGCAAAACGCACACAGGTACGGATCACGGACACGGACAAACGGACATGCATCAAAAACGCACGTGGAGCTTTTATCATACAATAACATTGGTGCACGTTTGGCCGTGTCTCCAGTATACACGGAAACGGACCAAACACGCACGTGTTTCACAGAAGTGTGTTTCAGGCCTAAAACACACACAAGTCTGGTATTATCCTTCAAAAATAAAAATCTGATTAATAAGCAGCCAAACTACAAGAACAACAAATGTACCACATAGGAAATACGGCAGCTGTCAGTCACATGACCTGTCTATTATGTGTATGTGTGAGCTAATATATACTGTCAGGGGGGAGGGCTTTCTGTTGCCTGGAGATTTATCAGGCTGCTAATAGCAACCAATCACAGCTTAGCTTCTATTATGCTACAGTTAATTAATCTGAGCTCTGATTGGTTAAAATAGGCAACAATTTAATTACATTTCTATCTATTTGTTTTGTGGTTTTTGTGTGCAGAATACATTTTTGTTAATACATTCTATTTTGTTAACAGCAGTTATTAACCCGGGCGAAGCCGGGTAGTACAGCTAGTAAGAAATATAATGTATATCACATTCATTTATTTTTAATTAGTTTTACTGTAAAGCGCTGTGGAATTACTAGCACTATATAAGTGTGTAAAATAAATTAAGATATACTTATTTTATTTATGTGCTTACAATATGGTCCTCGATGTAATGCTATAGTTCACCACAAGAGGGAGCTGTAAGAAGAAGATTTATAGGTATCTCCATCTTATAGGGAATCAAAATGAGTGATGAGTGTCCACTGCTCAATACTTGATCGAGCATCAGGGTGCTCGAGACACTCGTTACTAGATCTAGTATTACAGGTGTTGTAGCGCCACGCTGAAGACCCCGCCACACATGTTTCGCAGCTGTTAGCAAATAAACATGTGGGGATTATCTGCCATACACTGTAATGCCGTAGACATTTTTGCTACTGGCATTACTGTGATTGGTCGCATTGCGTCATGGCTCTTATATGAGACCCAAGGTGCGATGCTCGGCACACTGTCCTCTAGAAGCAGAGTTGATGTAGGAGGGAGAGCTTAGATTAGAACATGGTTTGTACACTTGCACCCTTTAGTGCTTTTCATGTGACACTCAAGGGTGTTTTTAGCCTTGTTTAACTTAATAAATTATTAAAAAAACAACATGGGGGTCCCCCCTATTTTTGATAACCAGCCAATGTAAAGCAGACAACTGCGGGCTGGTATTATCAGGCTGGGAAGGTCCATGATTATTGGGTCCTTCCCAACCTAAGTATCGAATCCCCATGGTGTGAAGCACTTGGGGATCCCGGTGTCAGTAAAGTGTCCCGTCCTGTATGCTGATAGCGTGGTTACGCTGTGGGGCTGGTCGAAGACCTCAGCCCCAGATCCTATATGCTATTTGGCTCCAGGAATCGTGGGACAGGTCCGGTGACTTTTCTAGCCATTGCTGCAACCTTTTCAGAGTTGGTAGACAACGTGAAGTATGCCTGCCTTAGGGTTCTGTTCCCCGACAGCGCCGGTCCTGTGGAAGCAGCCACCTGCTTCTCCCGAGTGACCGTGTTGAAAACGCCTTGGCCCACACAGCTGCCTTGGGGCACGTCTGCTCTGCGTCTGTTCTCCCTCTTTTTGTAGTTGTGATGTGTGTTCCAAACTGTTGCCCCAGCCGCTGCCACTGGCCGGTTCACTACTCTCACTAGGTCAACCTGCTTTTCCCACTGTGTGCTCCTGACTCCCCCTGGTGGTTGCTTCTCCCTGACCCTGAGTCCCAGTTCCAGTGGATCGGGAAGCCCCCGGTGCGGTGGCGTCCTGGAAACCCAACCGCTGTGGTGACCCCCTTCTGTGACCCGACCCTGACCCGGTCCCCATAGGGGAGGGCAACCTACTGTAACTGTGTGTGTGTGTGTGTTGGTGGAACTGGTATCGACCTTCCTTGGATCCAGGATAAGTACTACACCCTAATGGAGGTGCAGTACCCTGTGGCACCTGAAGCCACAGGGGCGCCACAGATGCACCAATTTTGGCTCTTCGCCTCGGCTCTTCCTGATTGCCGTGGCGCAGTGTCAATCGGGGTAACGGTATTTGGGGTTGATAGCTATATAGTGTCAGCGGGCATCAAGCCCTTGTGTTAGTAATGGAGAGGTGTCTATCAGTAACGAAGTAAGTATAAAGATAATAAAACACACAAAAATATTTTATTTTAAAAAACACTCAATGACTCACTGACTCTCGCCCTGATTTGACATTTTATTTTTTTAAAAAAAGCCATGCAGCTTGTAGCAATATGCATATGTTGTATGGCCTCTAGGGGTCTCACTACTTGTATGTGCTCACCACAAGCAAGTGGGAACTCGCTGGTACTGCAGACAGAGTGCAGGCAGCAGTGGGAGATGTAATTGTTGACAATACCACCTAAGGCCCTGTGCGCACTTACCAGTTTTTGCCGCGGATTTCCTGCGGTTTTGCTGCATGTTTCGCTGCATGTTATGTTCATAACATCTCTGCAGTGATTCACCAGCAAAACCTATGGGGAAAAAAAATGCTGTGCGCACTATGCGGATTTTGACAACTGCATGTTTTGCTGCGGGATTCCCAACCACACACAGTCAGGTGCCTTCCCACTGGAGGGATGGCCTGGAGTAGATAGGGGGGTGGCCATCACAAAGCATGGGACTTTCCCTGTCACCAGGACAGCCACCGTGGCGGGCACCACTTGGTGAAAAGGGAAGGAGCATCTTCACACATAGTCTGTTTGTTAGCCCTGGGCACAGCTTGGGGTGAGACGCAGACTGGGACCTCGGTTCACTCTCTACTACCTCACGCTTCTATGAGCGACACAGGATCCGAGGCTTGGAGCATTCAGCTCAGCCCGAGTTCTTTACAGCTACATGAGATTCCAGGGTCTGCGGTGAGTGCTTGAAACACCTGCGACCCGTTCCATATTCCACATACACCGGGCTTGGAGGACCAGAAAGAACTCACAGTGGGAATACCGGCGGTGACCTCGAATTGCTCGGGATCAACTGGGGCCCATCACGGCAGTAATCAGTGCTTCGAGAGCGGCGACCGGGTTATTTAAAGAACTGTGAGTAAAACACCTGGAACCCGCAGAGACTATCATTCCCGGCCCTGTGCCTCGGTGCCCGCCATCACTACTCCCCTCATCATTTTCCCTGGGGCCTGCTCCACCTGTGGGGAGTAGAAACACCTCAGTTGCTACTACCATCTGCCCCGGAGGACAGCGACAGCAGTGGCGGCTAATTCCCTGGCTGCATACTGCAGGTGGCATCACAAAATAATCCTCCACTGTTATCCTTATCCCCCATCTCCCTCCGTGTACACCTCAGGGTCACAAAACCGGGCAGGGCTACCCGTGACATCCCCTGACCTTCACCGGCCCGGTGACGAGTATTTTTCACTGACCCCTGGGGTGCTAGATTGTTGGAAAGATTATAAATCTCTCAATGCATGAAAAGGCCTCCCAAAACCTCTCGGGAAGCAGAGATTCTTTAAGGCTTCTTTTGTGTACCACTGGTATATTGCATTTTCAATGTACAGTGGGGAAAAAGGGCATGGAGGAGGTGTGAAAGGTCTATAAATGGCTGTGACCTGGAAAAGATGCGTAGTTACAGAATCAATGTTAGACAACGCTCATAACACAATGCACTTACTGTAAGGGCCTTCCTTAAAGCCAGCTTTTTAGGGGTACTTTGCACACTACGAAATCGCAGCTGCGATGCCGGTGGGGTCAAATCGAAAGTGACGCACATCCGGCGTCACTGTCGACATCGGAGTGTGTAAATCGTTTTTGATATGATTAACGAGCGCAAACATATCGCTGTGTGAGAAGCCGCAGGAGCGAGGAACATCTCCTTACCTGCGTCCCACGGCTCACGTCCCGCTCATCTCCGCCCCTCTGCTTCTATTGGCCACCTGCCGTGTGACATCGCTGTGATGCGGCACGACCCGCCCCCTTCTGAAGGAGGTGGGTCGCCGGCCAGAGCGTAGTTGCAGGGCAGGTAAGTGCATGTGAAGCTGCCGTAGCTATAATGTTCACTACGACAGCTATCACAAGATATCGCAGCTGCGACGGGGGCGGGAACTATCGCGCTCGGCATCGCTACCATTGGCTTGCGATGTCGTAGTGTGCAAAGTACCCCTAAGACTTGGTTCACACTAGTATTCAGCATTTTGTATTTCTGTTGTTATCAAAACTAAAAAACTGAACTAGTGTGGACTAAAAATAACTGAACCTGCAACACAAGTGTGAGCCTAGCCTAGCCTAAGTTATCAGTTGTTCCTTTACATTGTGTACCAGTCACTCAGGCCCCCTATCATAGTGTGGCAACAAAAGATAACCCCATACATTTTTTGCCACAGCTGACGACCACTGACGTACCATGAATCTGTCGCGGGCGGGGAGGGGGACGCTGCGCTCACCACGCTTGGGTCCGGCGCTGCTGCTGCTGCTGCTCGGTGGCTCGAGTGGTGGGCCAGATCCGAGGACTCGAGCGGTGCTCCTCGCCCGTGAGTGAAAGGGGATAGTTGGTCTGGGGTTTGGGAAGTCGGTCCGTGACGCCACCCACGGTTTGTGGTGAGGTTGGGACACCACCGCTGCTCTGGACGGGGATCCCGGGAGTGATGACAGGGAGCAGCCGAGAAGTTTCTCTCCCCTCCGTGGGTAGGGGGTTTTGGTGGTCCCGGGGCCCGGTGAGGGTGACTGGAAAGTGGATGGCAGGGTTTGGTACTCACTCAGCCAATAACGTATACGGAGTCTCTGGTAAAACAAACGGCTGGATGGACGGGTCCCGCAGCCGGCTGCGGTGGTCACTCCCGGTAGGTTGGCGGTGACTGCCTTTCCCTGCACCTGTAGTGTGTTTTCGGCCCCAATGGCTTCCCACCGGTAACCCGCTCCCCAGCGTGGATAGATGCCGAGGGAGCCCATTTTGCCCGCAGGCTCTGGCCCTGGGAATTGTAGCCTTGGCGGTGACTGTATTTCCCTTCACGGTTGAGCGGTTGCCTTCAATCGGGTCTTTGCTGCTGGGAAACCCCGGAGGTTCCCGTCGCTAACGGATTTGACCGGTTTTACGGCGACTCCAAGCCTGGTCGGGGTCCGTACGCCCTGCCGGATGGTGCTGGCTTCTCTTCGCTCCCCGGTTCGGTACCGGCGGGCCACCGCCCGACCCCAGTCCTACGGTTCCGTGTCGATCGGCCTCTCCTGCAGACGGTCACCACCGTCTGCCAACCTTGCTCTTAGGTGCCCGAGCCACGTACCCGGACACGGTCAGTCTGCTCCACTACCACTTCACTCCTCTCCTTTCACTTTCCCTCACTCTTCTCCTCTCTCCACTGTTCTCTGTTCCCTTCCTTTCCCGCCTCCAGGACTGTGAACTCCTCAGTGGGTGGGGCCAACCGCCTGGCTCCACCCCACTTGGTGTGAACATCAGCCCCTGGAGGGAGGCAACAAGGATTTGTGTGTGACTGATGTGCCTAACCGGGGTGTGGGGTGTGTTGTTGCAGTACCTGTGACGTCCTGGCTTGTCCAGGGCGCCACATTCCCCCTTGGTTAAATGCAGACCGTCCGCGGGCTGCCCGTCCATCACCGGTTTTATTATGTAACTGTAGAAAAAGGGGAAAAACATATAAAACATTTAAACATAAGCATATTTTTATGAAACTTCCCTTAATGGGAGGCACTTTCTTTAACGTTACTAACGGTATATTTTTATTAATGGTAACGGCTTCCGCGCTCTCCCGCCCAAACAACCTGGCCCTGATGCTGCCCCTAAGAAGTGGGCAGCACCCCTTGCCCCAGTCCATCACCAAGCTGCCCGAGCGGGTACGGTCTCTTTCAGGGGACCCACGTCCATAGGGGACCCCTGACCCCCGGAGGATTGCCACCGGTTACGGTAGTGGCGGGCCTGGGCCATACCTTTCCTCCAGGCCCATCCTCCCAAATCAGCCTCTCCGGAGGCGATAACGGAATAAAGCCAAAAATTATTTACACGCCACAAGTTTGTGGTTGCCTTGCAAGTTCTCGGGCGTGTCCATAAGCAGTTCCTTACGCACGGTGCAAAGGGTCCCTTCAGGGACAACTTGCCGGCAACGGCCGGTTCCAATCACAGTTGCAAATCAGATTACAGTTCGGTTGATTCATTTTCATTTACCCATTTAATGGTGCTGATGGTCCCAACGGGGGCAACTTGCAGCGGAGAACCGCTGACTCACTTCAGGTCCACCCCACAGACCGGGGGAGGGGGCTGGGCTGGTGCTTGGGGCCCCTGGCCTCCTCTCAGCTTAGCGTCCAGGGCAAACCAGCCCCTCTCCCCACAATGTCGAGTGTACTGGACCAGATCCCCTGGGAGCAGGTTGCGGCCCGGGTGGTCCTCCGGTAAGTGGGCATTAACGTCCCAGCGGGCCACAAAAACTTCGGCCTCCAGGCTCGGCTCGAAGATAAACCCATATCCCCGACGGACATCAAATCTCCTCACTTGCCCCTCGTGGATCGGGCCCCGTACCCGGAAGGTGCCTCTGCGGAGGCTTTCTTTTTCTTGGATGGTGCGGGCTATCAGTGCAGCCTTCCGCCTTTCCCTCTCCGCAATCTCTCGGCCTAGCGGGGTCGGTTCCCTGTCCCAGTAAGGGGCTACTGCTTGCCGATGCGCGTGGGTCGAGCCCCGCGAGACTTCCACCACGCTGCCCACCACTGGCACCCTCTGTTGAAGATCCCGCGGTGTCATGGCCTGTGGCGCTGCCTCGCAGCAACGACCCGGCGCGGCCTCAGCCGAGGCGTGGGGGATGGGTACAGGGTTCCTCTCCTGCTTGACCTCCGCCTCCTCCTGCACGGGACGGGCTGCCGGAGTCAGTACGGGACCAGGAACGGTCACTGCATGTGCCTCCGGTACATCTCCGCTGATGGGCTCGGTCTTCGGCAGCTTCGAGGGAAGCGGTTCAGGACGGTTATGGGCTTCGGATGCAGGTCGGTCCGCTTGGGCGGACGAGCAGGGTACCGCTACCGGTTGGGCGGGTAGCGAGCCTAGTGGCGGGGCGGCAGCAACTAACACGGGTAGCGGGGGAGGCAGCAGGGTGAGCGGGCGCAGGCCGGGTCCCTCAGCCGCAGCGGCCGATCCCTTCGGACTACAGGGGCGTGGGTCACTTACCCGCTCCTCCAAATCTTCCTCCACCTCGCTCTCCGTATAGCCGCCATCACGTCCACCATATCGGCCTCCCATTCCTCCAGGAGTTGCTGCATTCGGCCCTGCAGGCGGCTGCTCAACTGGACGGTCTGGATCTCCACCCATGCCGCGGTACTAGGCGCGGGCGCGGGGACCACGGTATTACCGGACGGACTATGCATCGTTGCAGCGGCCTCTTCCAGGAACCAAAGATGGCCGCAGAGTCCTGGCGTCCCTGCTTTTATAGCCGCGCTTTACATGCGGCCAGACGCCATCCGTCCCCCCTTGGTTTCTTCTCAGCACCTCCTCTTCAGGGGCGGAGCTTCGGCTTTCGCGCCTCCACTGCTCGGGAAGACGCTCGAGCGGGGAACTTTTCGCGCCCAAGATGGCGGATTCTAAAATTTTTCGGCCGGACACCTCCAGCGGGACACAAGGCGCACCTCTACCAAGTGGTAGAACGGTAAGATCCTGTTCGTGACACCAAGTTGTCGCGAGCGGGGAGGGGGACGCTGCGCTCACCACGTTCGAGTCCGGCGCTGCTGCTGCTCGGTGGCTCGAGCGGTGGGCCGGATCCGGGGACTCGAGCGGCGCTCCTCGCCCGTGAGTGAAAGGGGATAGTTGGTCTGGGGTTTGGGAAGTCGGTCCGTGACGCCACCCACGGTTTGTGGTGAGGTTGGGACACCACCGCTGCTCTGGACGGGGATCCCGGGAGCGATGACAGGGAGCAGCCGAGATGTTTCTCTCCCCTCCATCGGTAGGGGGTTTTGGTGGTCCCGGGGCCCGGTGAGGGTGACTGGAAAGTGGATGGTAGGGTTTGGTGAGGTGCAGGGTTGCGGGGGCAGCGCGGTGCCAGACGGCACGGTGGTACTCACTCAGCCAATAACCTATACGGAGTCTCTGGTAAAACAAACGGCTGGATGGACGGGTCCCGCAGCCGGCTGCGGTGGTCACTTCCGGTAGGTTGGCGGTGACTGCCTTTCCCTGCACCTGTAGTGTGTTTTCGGCCACGATGGCTTCCCACCGGTAACCCGCTCCCCAGTGTGGATAGATGCCGAGGGAGCCCCTTTTGCCCGCAGGCTCTGGCCCTGGGAATTGTAGCCTTGGCGGTGACTGTATTTCCCTTCATGGTTGAGCGGTTGCCTTCAATCGGGTTTTTGCTGCTGGGAAACCCCGGAGGTTCCCGTCGCTAATGGATTTGACCGGTTTTACGGCGACTCCAAGCCTGGTCGGGGTCCGTAGGCCCTGCCGGATGGTGCTGGCTTCTCTTCACTCCCCGGTTCGGTACCGGCGGGCCACCGCCCGACCCCGGTCCTACGGTTCCGCGTCGATCGGCCTCTCCTGCAGACGGTCACCACCGTCTGCCAACCTTGCTCTTAGGTGCCCGGGCCATGTACCCGAACACGGTCAGTCTGCTCCACTACCACTTCACTCCTCTCCTTTCACTTTCCCTCACTCTTCTCCTCTCTCCACTGTTCTCTGTTCTCTGTTCCCTTCCTTTCCCGCCTCCAGGACTGTGAACTCCTCAGTGGGTGGGGCCAACCGCCTGGCTCCACCCCACTTGGTGTGAACATCAGCCCCTGGAGGGAGGCAACAAGGATTTGTGTGTGACTGATGTGCCTAACCGGGGTGTGGGGTGTGTTGTTGCAGTACCTGTGACGTCCTGGCTTGTCCAGGGCACCACATATCCACTATAGGGCCCCATACATTTTTTTTATTTTGTCAGTGGATTATCTTATGATAGGAGGTGAGGCAATATATAGTGTTGGGGGCACTGTTGGGGTTTCATACTGTGTTGCGGGGCACTATGGGGGCATCATATTGTGCTTGAGGGGCACTGTGGGGACATCAGTCTGTATAAGTGTGCCGCCCCCACGTCAGTAGCAGCTGGGCTGCTCGGATCCGGATCCGCAGTGTGGCTCGCGGACACTCCAAATGAAGGGGGACGTATTTGTACGGGATTTGCCGTAGTCAGTCTGTGACGCCACCCATGGTGTGTGGTGAAGTGTGGCACCACCGCTGCTGTTGTGGGGCACTCGGGGGCGATGGAATGGCAGCTGGTTGTTAACCCCTCTGTGGGTAGGGATGGTTGCCGCCCGGAGCCGGTGACTCGGTGCAGGGGACGGTGATGACAGGGGCCGGCGCGTCTGGTCAGACCAGGGAGTCTCAGTTTACTCACGATTAAATAAATCAGACAAGTCCAATGGTCAACCAAGGTGCTGGTGGCCGGCCGCCGCTGCCGGGTGTACTCTGGTCCCTCACCCGGGGTGATGGTCTGTGTCACTTTCCTCTGCATTGTGTTGTGATACGGTGGACTTCCCGGTGTGGAACACTGGAGTTTGCTCCCGGTACTTCTGTTGGGAGCCGTGCCCGCTGACGCTGACCCGTGGGATTTACCGGGCCCTGGCGGATGCCCTATCCCTCTCTGTGGGTGGTTGTCTGCTTTTGGGACTTTGGTTGGGACAGGACCTGTAATCCTGCCCTCAATTGGTTAATTAGCTAGGCCGTTGGTTCCGGTCCTGGCTTCAGGGTCCAAGTACCTCCTCCGTGCACGGTTTCCGGGTTGGGTCTCCGGTGTCGGTAGCGGCGGGCTCCAACCCTGCCCCGGTCTACTTCAGATCTCCGGCTGCCGTCTTCCCGTCTCCTGTCAGACACGGACCATCGTCTGCCACCTAGCCAATACACTGGGGCTCCAACCCCAATGCCTCTGCTCTTAGACTACACTTTCTCCTCCTGCTCCACTCCACTCCAACTTCAACTCAACTGACAACTAAGCTGCACTCTCCGTTTTTCCCGCCCTTCTCTAGACCCCTAGGTGGGCGTTCTCCATCCGCCTGGTCCCGTCCACTGGTGTGCCTTTCCTATCCTGGGGGGTGACTAGGATTTGGTTGGCAAGGTTTAACCCTGTGAGGGAAGGTGTTGTGCAGGGGCTTACACTGTGTGACCACCTGGCGGTGCTAGGGCGTCACATAAGGGCTTGTTCGCACGTAAATGCTGAGTATTCTGCAGCAATTTGACAGCACATGTGCACTTCAAATCGTTGCAGAAACACTGCATAACGGATGCAGTGTTTCAGAAAAAAAAAGCCGATTTCATGCGCTATGGCTGCTGCCCCCACCATAGACCGAGTGGGAGCTGCATCCAAAGCGCACTAATTAATTGACATGCTCATTTTATCAACGCACGGACTTGGGTCAAAATGTTAGCATTCAAATCGCTGCGTTCAAAAAAGCAACGTGCGCACGTCCGTCCTGCGTCCCCTGCACAATCTATGTAGCTTGTGCATGATATGTCCGCATGTTGCTTTTTTGGATGCAGCGATTTGGATGCTTAAATTTTGACCCAAATCCGTGCGTTCATAAAAGCAGCATGTCAATTATTCCTTGCTCTTTGGATGCAGCTCCCACTCTGTCTATGGTGGGAGCAGCAGCCATAGCGCATGAAAATTTTTTCTGACACACTGCATCCATTACGCAGTTTCTGCAGCGATTTGAAGCGCACATGTGCTGTCAAATTGCTGCAGAATATTCAGCATTTACGTGCAAACAAGGCCTTAGGGTCACTTTGGCAGATATCATACTGTGTTGCATGGCACTGTGTTTGGAGGGCACTATGAGGGCTTCATAATGTGTTAGGGTCACTGCAGGGGCATCACACTATGTTTGGGAAGCACTGTGGGGTCATAATATTGTATTTGAGGGGCAGTGTGAGGGCATCATACTGTTTGGGGTCACTGTGGGGATGTCATACTGTGTAATATGTATGGCACTGTGTTTGGAGGGCACTGTGGGGGCATCATAATGTGTTAGGGGCAATGCGGTGGCATCACACTGTTTGGGAGCACTGAGGGGGCATCATACTGTTTTGGGGGCACTGTGGAGGCATTACACTTGGTTTAGGGGCACTGTGGAGGCATCATACTTTGCTTTTGGGTACTGTGAGGCATCACAATGTGTTACAGCCCTTTCATGACATCATACTTGGTTGAGAATATTATGGGGGATGCATAGTATTTGGGGAGAACTGTGGGGGTGTTGTACTGCCTGGGAAGGCATCATCCTATATGGAAGTCATGAAAGAAGTTTCATAGTAGGTGGTAGCACTAACACAAGACAAGCCCCTTGATTTCTATACACACCTGTGATGTCAACCAAGGGGCTAATATGTGTGAATACCTGTGGTACCAGCCTTACTACCAGCTGGAGCTCTGTATTATCAAAAGTATAAAGAGGTTTCATTTCAAATTAGTTTAGTAAAGAACAAAGAATTTTGTTTCAGATTTTTGGCGATATGGCAACATGCCGTATGAAGAATTTGATTGACCCTTGTGAGAAGGTCCATACAGGAGGATAGCAGTGCTATAAATAAAATGTAATGCTTTAGGGGCCTCATTACAGATTTTTTGGGCCCCTGGAGCTGCAATTTACACCTTTCTGGGAATGGTATGCAAGAAGCTCAATCATCTGTAATAACCATTAAACACTGTGGAGATCACAGTAATCCTGCACCCTGTTAACGATCTAACTCCACCATGTTAATGTTTCTGGAACACTGAGCCATTTTTGTGCCTGCGGTAAGAAAAGTGAGATAACTTATTGACTTACACTGCCTGAGTCAGCACAATGGTTGTAGGACAATGTGTAATTAACATGTTGGACTTTAATTGAAAGCAAATGGCACAGTTGGCATCAGAAATCAATGAGTATAATGGCATCAGAATTAAGGTACTTTTGATTAAATTTGAATCACAATTTTTTTCATTATTTTTGGATCAATATATTGAAGAATTACACTGCAGGGAGATAACTGGTTTGCCCATGCTGCTACATTGTACAACGTATCCGCTATATTAGCAAAGCTTGTTTATTAGGCTGGACTCACACGAGCGTATGGCATCCGATGCGAGAGCATCGGATGCGATATGCTAATGTCCCCCGGCTCAGGCTCTGCTGCGAGCGTGAGCCGGGTGTCATGCGACTGTAACCCGATCTTGCGATCGGGTCACAGCTGTGAAGCTGAGTGCAGGCGCTGCGGAGGAGAGGGAGGGGTTAATCCTCCCATCTCCTCCACTGTCAGCCTGTGCGTAGATCGCACTGCACTGGGATAACATCCGAGTGCAGTCCGATGTATCTCTCGCATCCATTCACTTGAATGGGTGCGAGAGATACGGCGGTAGCAGCAAAACGCAGCATGCTGCCGATTTTCTCCCATCCAGAATCTGGATGCGAGAAAAGCTGACCAACAGCTCAACCTCATTGCCTAACATTGGTCAGAGTGCAATGCGAGAATTTCTCGCATTGCACTCGTCCGATTTTCACGCTCGTGTGAGCGTATCCTTAGGATGTTTTCAGCCTAAAGGGTACTTTACACGCTGCGACATCGCGATTGCTAGCGATGTCGCGAACGTTAGCACCCTCCCGTTGGTGCGATATGTGGTGATTGCTGCCGTAGCGAACATTATCGTTACAGCAGCGTCACGCACATACCTGCTGTCACTGCGGCGTCACTAAGCGGCCGCCCAATAGCAGAGGATGGGCGGAGATGAGCGGGACGAACATCCCGCCCACCTCCTTCCTTCCTCATTGCGGGTAGCCGCAGGTATGAGGTTGTTCCTCGTTCCTGCGGTGTCACACATAGCGATGTGTGCTGCCGCAGGAACGACAAACAACCTCGCTACTGACCAGACAACGATTTTTGGTAAGTGAACGACGTGTCACAGACCAACGATTTTTGCCTCTTTTGCGATCGTTTAAGGTCGCTCATAGGTGTCAGACGCTGCGATGTCGCTAACGGCGCCGGTGTATGTCACAAACACCGTGACCCTGACGATATATCGTTAGCGATGTCACAGCGTGTAAATGGCCTTTAAGGCCCTGTGCCCTGTTTGACGCAGTTTTTTTTTTTTTTTTAAATCTGCATCGCAATCTGCATGCTTCTTCTGAACCCTGCAAAGTCTATGGGATTTTAGATTTGCTGTGCACACGTGTGGTTTTTTTTTTCCATGTGGTTTTGGTGCAGATTTTGATTCAGAAAAATCTGCAGCATGTAAATTATTGGTCAGGTTTAGCAGCGTTTTTTCAACCATAAACTTTAATTCATTGACTTTATTGATGGCCCAAAAAACGCAGCAAAAACTGCACCAAAAACACAGTTTTGACAGTTTTTTGCCACTTCATGCAGATCTGTTGCAGAATTTTTTTGCACCGAATCTGTTGCGTATGCACATAGTCTTAACACTAGAACTACTGAGGTAGTCATTTTGACTACTTTGCACCATGTATTTCTATATAGGTGTCACGAGTCCAGTAGTTCTAGTGTTAGGCCAGAGTCACACTTGCGAGTGCCTCGCGTGTAACTCGTGCGAGTCTCTCATTGAATCACCCGGCACGGACTCGCACTCTCCTGACAGGAGTGGGTCGGTTGCATGTATGTCTATGCAGCTGAGACGCTCCTGTCCGGAGAGTGTGCGTCCATGCCGGGTGATTCAATGAGAGACTCGCGCGAGTTACACGCGAGGCACTCACAAGTGTGACTCTGGCCTTTAGGTATCACTCCAAGAATACTTTTGCCATTTTGCCCTGACAAAATCAGTGTGTCACAGATGACTGCACCCCTCTTCTTGGTGCAGGAATCTCTCCTCTTTGGTTTTCCGTCAAAATCCCCATACTGGTACACAACACCAGCCATCAAACCCTAGTCACCCCCCATGACAATAGGGACACACCAGTGGGTGGGGCCAAGTGGATGTGACGCCCACCTAGGGGTTCTGAGGTGTAATGGGAGGGAACAAGAGAGTTCTGAGTGGAGTTGAGTGAGGAGAGGAGTGTGAAGTGACAGGGTAGTCAGGGGTTGGAGCTCCTGGACTAGTGGACTACTGACAAACTGACTAGGTGGCAGTCGGCTAACAGGACCACAGGCGACGGAGATCCAGTCGCGGTAAACCTTAAGTGGACTGGGGCAGGGTTGTAGCCAGCCGGTATCGACACCGGGAATCTGGTCCGGAGGCCGTGCACATATAGGGTACCTGGACCCTAGAGCAAGGACATCTTCACGCACCTTACTAATTGACCAGCTGGGGACAAGATTTCAGGTCTTGTCCCACAGGAGGCCCAGATAGAGCGATATGGAAGCCCAACTAGGGGGATAGGGCTCCGCAATTGCCTGCTAAGATCCCACGGGTCAGTTCTCGAGGGCCAGAGCTCCCAACACACAGTATTAGTGGACTTCCCAGTTTCACGCGGATTAGTTAACAAAAAGGACACAAACACTAAGTGCAGAAGGAAGGGACCCCTGTCTGCTGTACCAGGGTGCGGGATACGAACACACCCGCCTTAGGTCACTGGTCACTGGCAATTTGGTTTACCATCTGGAATCTGTGTGAATTAATTCAGGAACTGTGAGTACACCGGTACCATCCGGTACAACCCTACAGATTGCACTCCGCAGCACCATCCCACCTGTATTGGGCAGGGACAACACCTCCCCTACCCGTGGAGGGAATAACATCCAGCTGCCCCACTCCATCGGTCCCGGGCATCACCTCCAGAGGCAGGTGTCACCAACAATCACCGCACAGCACGGGTCGTGTCACTGACAAAACCTCCCCTATATAATAATCCCCCTTTTCGCTTGCGGGCGACGGACGGGTGCTCAGGCCCGGATCCGGCTTCCCCTCGAGCCACCGCCACGACCCTGGATCCGAGCGTCCTGAGCAGCCCCCCTGCCGTGGTCTGTCCCCTGACTGCAACACTTCAAGCAACCCAGAAATTAACCTGCGGAGTACAGGGCCTTTATGGACTGTTCCCACAAAGCTCAGAGATCGGGGGCACTAGCGCAACGAGGAGGATAGGGCTTTCCAAGCAAAGCAGCCCACTGAAATCCCAAGCATGAGCTCCTGAGAGCAAGCTCCTCTGCTACCCATAGTAAGGAGCGGGGCCCGGATAGCTCCAAGCTTACGGGCCACCTGAACACTTTCAAATTCTGTGCACGGAGGCAGGTTACAGACCACCAGACAGTGCTGCAGGGGACGGAACCCGAACGAGCTCCCCCAGGAGGGCAGCGGCACCCAGAGACTTGGTTTACCACGTTTTCAGCATCTACTTTCCTTCTGAGTGAGTACCTGATTAACCCCTGCTACCAGCGAGCCTGCGCTCCTCATGCAATCCATCCCACCATTCAGGATCCCGGGGTCTTTCCCTACCCGTGGAGGGTAACGTCATCTGGCTGCCCCACTCCATCACCCCGGGTACTCCCAACGGCAGCGGCAGTACTCCCTATTACCGCACACCACGGGTGGCGTCACGAACTATCTAATCCCCTGTAAATAACCCCCCATCAGGTTTCGGAGTGACCCCTAGCCCCCGGGTCCGGAGACTCTCGAGCCACGAGTAGTGACACCCGGATCCGACTGCTGCTGGGGCGGCACTAGTTCGGAACACCGGGGGTAGCTGAGACCCTGGAGATCATGATTCCGGTCGTTTTTTCTTCTGGTCCCCGGTCACTTGATCACCGGTACACACCGTGTAACCGTGATGACGTGACAGTAAATAGCGGCACTGGTAAAAAATGATTTATCTCCCACCTGGCATGATTAAACATGTCAGATGGCAGATAAATCTCCTCCCCCGGTACCCCGGTGTCACCAAAGTGCCCCCCCAGCCCCCAACCCCCTCCGATAATCCAAGATGGTGGCGCCCACACCAGCACACCGGCCGCATTCACCCACTTCCTCTGATTTCTGTCGCATGTGCCATGACACATTCGACAGAAAACACCTCCCCAGGCCCAACTAGGTCACCCCCTATAACACCCCCAGTGTTCTCCAGTGTCCCCGGTACCTTGTGCAGAGTTAATCCCTCGCAATCCCTCCTCCTTCACAGTAGATGCTGGCCGCTTGCGCAGAGCTGCTGTCAGCTCAGCTTCCTGCTTTCAGAGACGCTGAGCTGGCTGCAGTTACACTACTGCTGTGGATCCGGGGAGAGTGGGTGCAGTATCATTGCATTGCATTGCATCATTGCACCCACACTTTTCACATGGAGGATCTGCACGCCTAGAAAATGGGGGATACGTTCCCTGAGCGTACCCCCATATTCTAGAAGGTCTAGAGTCGTCATGGGACCCCCTTATTGGATTACAGTGGAACGGATATTTTTTTCTTTACAATAAATTGGTGAAAGATGGAATGTTTTGGAGAGTGTTTTTTAAAATAATTTTTTCTTGTCGTCTTTATTTTTTTATTACTGACAGTTAGTGATGTCGTGTATCTCATAGATGCCATGACATTACTAACCGCTGGGTTTGATGCCAGGTGACATTACAGCTGGTATCAACCCCATATATTACCCGCTTGCCACTGCACCGGGCAATGGGTTGAGCCGGGGTGAAGCATCAGGATTGGCGCATCTAATGGATGCACCACTTCTGGGGCAACTGCGGCCTGCTATTTTTAGGCTGGGAAGGGCCAATAACTGTGGACCTTCCCACCCTGAGAATACCAGACCACAGCTGTCCGCTTTACCTTGGCTGGCGATCCAACTCGGGGGGACCCCATGTTTTGTTTTGTTTTGTTTTTTATTATTTATTTATAAATATAAAAAAGAGTTTGGGGTGCCCTCCAAATTGGATCATCAGCCAAGGTAAAGCAGACAGCTGTGGTCTGCAGGCTGCTTTGCCCTAGCTGGCTATCAAAAATGGGGGGACCCCACTTCGTTGTTTTAGTTTAATTATTTTTTTTGGCTAAATACAAACATGGCTAGGCACCCTTTATGAAAGTCACTAAAGGGTGCCAGCTTAGAATATGCAGGGGGGTGGGACATTATATATGTGTTTTACATCTGTCTGTCTATCTATCGATCAATCCATCCATCCTTCCTAGCTTTTTAGCCTGCGTGCTCGCGATTAGGGTTTGCTGCGTTTTGGACACTGTGTTTTCGTTGCATCCAAAACACTGTTGTACAGTAGAAGCGCAATGAGAGGATTTTAAGAAATCTCCTGCCCACTGTGCTTATTTTCTCTGCAGCATAAACTGACATCCAGTGCTGCAGAATGTCAATTTATGCTGTGAAGATGAGTGTTCTCCGCAGGGAGAATAGAGGCCAGCAGCGGCCCGAAACTAGATCGTGGTCATAGGCAGCTGCATTCTCCTGTGGACAACTGGCGCAACCCGTCGGGCTTTTACATTTCCACTCATGATTCTGTCCTTTGGGCTCTGGTAACTATTTTTTGAGGCTCTGGCCTCAGACATCCTCTTTTGGCTACACAGCCTTCTTCAATTTTTTTTTCTGCCACTTACAGGCTCAGCCTCACTAAAATATCTTGACTTGCTATAGACTAGCCATACTTATAGGGCCACATGGCAATTTAATTATATTATATATGGGATACGCGATATAGGTTTATAATTTACCTCATGTGGTGACATACGGTACATACCGGTACTTCCGTTTATATTGTTATTCCCATGTGGTATTCCATAATGTTTCACTGATTTGATCTATTGAGATGGAAGTGTTTTATGTATATGTGTGATTTTAAGTGATTTTAATAATCTATGTGTTTATTTGCCACTTTGCTACAAATAAAATTTAGAATCGTTTTGCACAATTAAGGTTCGCCTTGGACTTTATTGACTAATTACAAAGCCTGGTGCCTTATATGTACTTTGTTTTGTTCTCGAGCTACCGTGGACAACACTCACATCTCTATAGACTCAGTGTCGCCAGATCGTGGGCACATAGCCTAAAAGTGAGAAATTTGCTGCTAGAGCAATATTATTATGATGCCCCTGAGAGTTCAAAAAGCTCACTATACCCCTGAATAAAATCTTTGATGGGTCTAGTTTACAAATTGGGGTCACTTGTGTGGGGGTTCTACTGTTTAGGTACCTTAGGGGCCCTACAAATTCAACATGGTACCCGCAATCTTTTTTAGCCAAATTTGCTTTCGAAAATTCAAAAATTGCTTCTTCCGTTCTGAGCCCTTCCATTTGTCCAAACAGAGGTTTCTGACTACTTGTGGTTTATCTCTGCGCTCATAAGAAAGTGGGTAACAAACTGTGGGGTCCACTTTTTAGCGTTACCTCTTGAAAGAGTGAGAAATTTGGTGCTAAAACAACATTTTTGTGAAAAAAAAATAAAAATTTTGACGGCCTAATGTTATCAAATTCTGTGAAGTACCTGTGGGTTCAAAATGCTCACTATAATCATAGATAAAATCCTTGAGAGGTCTAGTTCCCAAAATGCGGTCACTTGTGGGGGGTTTCTGCTGTTTAGGTACCTTAGAGGCCCTACAAATGCAACATCTATATGAAGTGAAAGCTGCACACCAAATTCAGAGAAATATGAACAAGTGTAACTGCTTTATAATACATAAGGAATGAAAAATACAATTAGCCATATGAAAAATTGAAAAAATTGAAATGTGACATAGCATAACTGCTGAGGATTATTTGAAAAAAGAGATATTTAGCTAATGTATTGATCAATTCATTACTGCCCCATCACCACTTCACGGTAATCTCTTATTTATGGTGTCCCTAACCGCATATAGAGGTAACATTTGGTTAGGTACCCATACACACAAGCAGGTTTTAACCGCATATAGAGGTAACATTTGGTTAGGGACCCCATAAATAAGAGATTACCGTGAAGTGGTATGGGGCAGTAATGAATTGATCAATACATTAGCTAAATATCTCTTTTTTCAAATAATCCTCAGCAGTTATGCTATGTCACATTTCAATTTTTTCAATTTTTCATATGGCTAATTGTATTTTTCATTCCTTATGTATTATAAAGCAGTTATACTTGTTCATATTTCTCTGAATTTGGTGTGCAGCTTTCACTTCATATAGATTGTGTATATTTTGGCTAGCACCCTGTTCACATTTACAATGGTGTTCCAGCAGTCTTCTTGATTGTTATACGAATGCAACATGGTGCCCACAATCTATTTCAGCCAAATTTGTGTTCTAAAATTATTGCTCCTTCTGTTCTGGGCCGTCCCATTTGTCCAAACAGAGGTTTCTGACCACATGTGGGGTATCAGCGCGCTCAGGAGAAACTGAGGAACAAATGTTGGGTCCATTTTGTTGTGTTACTTCTTTTAAAAGTGAATAAATTGGCGCTAGAGCAACATTTTTAGGTAAAATAATTTCAATTTTCTTCCTTCTACATTGCTTTAGTTCCTGTGAGGCACCTGAAGGGTTAATAACTTTCTTGCATGTGGTTTTAAGTACTTTGAGGGGTGCAGTTTTTAGAATGGTGTCACTTTGGTTATTTTTTGTAACCTAGGTCTCTCAAAGTCACTTCAAACACGATGTGCTCCCGAAACAAATGGTTTTGTAAATTTTGTTGAAAAAATGGGAAATTGCTGATGAACTTTGAATCCTTATAACGTCCTACCCAAAAAAAATTTGTTTAAAAAATTGCACTAATGTAAAGTAGACAAGTGGGAAATGTGATTTATTAACTATTTTGTGTGACATAACTCTCTGGTTTAAGGGCATAAAAATTAGCTTGAAAATTGCAAAATTTTCAAACTTTTTGTCAAATTTCCGATTTTTTCACAAATAAACACAAAATGTATTGTTCTAAATTTATAACTAACCTGAAGTACAATATGTCATGAAAAAACATTCTCAGAATCACTGGAATCCGTTGAAGCGTTCCAGAGTTATAACCTCATAAAGGGACACACTGGTCAGAATTGCAAAAAATGACCTGGGCATGAAGTACAAAACTGGCTTCAGCTTTAACCCCTTAACGACCGCGGGCCGTAAAATTACGTCCTAGCGGTCATAACGTTACTGCCCGCGGTCTCCTGGCAGCAGCATGCTGCGATCGGCGCACATCTCAGCTGATTTTCACAGCTGAGATGTGTGCCTGCTAGGCACGAGCAGAATCGTTATCTGCTTGTGCCGTTTAACCCCTGTAATGGCGCTGTCAATATGTGACAGCGCCATTATAAACGCGATCGCGGTAAAGTTTTACTTACCGCCCGATACCGGAAGTCACATGACATGATCACGTGACTTCCGATGGTTGTCATGGTAGCACAGGGTCATGTGATGACTCCTGTGCTAGACATGAACTACTTTCACTTTCGCTTTCCACGGAGGCCAGGGAAGCAAAAAGTGCATGTATCTGCTGTTTACAGCTGTGTAGCTGTGATCAGCAGATAGTGCAGAGCGATCGGATTGCTGATCGCAATAGCCCCCTAGGGGGACTAGTAAAATAAAAAAAAAAGTAAAAAAAAAAGTTTTAAAAATTTTTAGAAAACAAAAAAACATAAAAGTTCAAATCACCCCCCTTTCGCCCCATTGAAAATTAAAGGGTTAAAAAAATAAAAATATACACACATTTGGTATCGCCGCGTTCAGAAATGCCTGATCTATCAAAATATAAAATTAATTAATCTGATCAGTAAACGGCGTAGCGGCAAAAAAATTCCAAACGCCAAAATGACGTTTTTTTGTCGCCACAACTTTTGCGCAAAATGCAATAACAGACGATCAAAACGTAGCATCTGCGCAATAATAGTACCGTTAAAAACATCAGCTCGAGTCGCAAAAAATAAGCCGCCACTGAGCCATAGATCCCGAAAAATGAGAATGCTATGAGTCACGGAATATGGCGTAAAACGTGCACCACTTTTTTCAGACAAACTTCCAAATTTTTTTTAACCCCTTATATAAAAGTAAACCTATACATGTTTGGTGTCTACGAACTCGCACTGACCTGAGGCATCACACCCACACATCAGTTTATCTCAAAAACAATAGTGCTATCGCACTTTTTTTTGCAATTTTTCTGCATTTGGATTTTTTTTGCCATTTTCCAGTACACTATATGGTAAAACCTATGGTTTTATTGAAAAGTACAGCTCGTTCCGCAAAAAATGAGCCCTCACATGACCATATTGACTGAAAAATAAAAAAGTTACGTCTCTTAGAAAAAGAATGGCGAAAAAAAAAACGGATAGCGAAAAATCGGTCGGTCGTGAAGGGGTTAAGGGGTTAAATATAAGTTATTAAGAGGAGTCTAAGAACCCCCTTTAGGCTAGGGACCCACTTTGCGTTCTCCTACTTGCAGTTTAGAACGCACGTTTTGGGCTTAATTGATTTGACCAAAGTTGCCTTTTTCAGAAATTTAGCACTGAAAATGCATGCGTTTTTGTCGCGTATTTGATGCGTTTTCAGCACTTTTTACCTGCGTTTTCACCTGCGTTCTGATAGTTGCGTTTTGAACATAAAGACACAGCTTAATAAAGTTTAAATAGTCAAATTCTTTGAAAAAAATGGGAAGAAAAGAATCAAATCTATATTCATAGACTAAATCATTAAATTAAATGTTATTAATTAAATTATTGCGGTAATATGATATTGTATGTAAAAATAGGAAAAATGTATTAATTTCCTTAATTTAACTTGTCGGACTATGTGTGTGTGTAAAGGGACATATGAATTCATTATTTTGATGGCCAAAAAACATGCGTTTTGGAAGTCCAAAACGCATGTTTTCTGCACTGAAAAAGCAGGTAAAACGCAGAAATTTGAAGGAATCTTGGTTTTTGCCATTTCTCATTAACTCCAATGTTAGCAAAATGCACCTAAGGGCCCACTCACACTTGCGCTATTTTGATGCAAACGGAATCCGTCACTAATGTAGTACAGTTAATTTATTTACAGTGGAAGCGCGTTACTATGGCACGTGTGTGTGTCATGCAGTACCGCTTGTGTCCACACGATGTCGCGCTTCCACTGTAAATAAATGAACTGTACTACATTACTGACGGATTCCGTTTGCGTCAAAATAGCGCAAGTGTGAGTGGGCCCTAAAATGGCAAAAACAACTGACATGCTGCTTCTTTGAACGCATGGTTTTTTGCCACAAAATATGCAAATTAAACGCAGCGTTTAGAAACGCAAAGTGGGGTCGGAAAATCCACTTTTTCCATAGACTTTGCTGGTAAATCAAAACGCATGCCTTTTGGCATGAAAAAGGTGCTTCCCAAAACGGACCTAAAAAGCACCTAAAACGCAGGTAAAAACGCAAAGTGAGTCCCTAGCCTAAAGGTGGCTTTACACACTGCAACATCGCAAACGACATCGCTGTAACGTCACCGGTTTTGTGACGTTATAGCGACCTCCCCAGCGACATTGCAGTGTGTGAAACACATCAGCGACCTGGCCCCTGCTGTGAAGTTGCTGATCACTACACATCTCTCAGGACCATTCTTTGGTCCTTTGTTTCCCGCTGTGCAGCATGATCGCTAGAAAGTCTCAGTGTGTAAATGGGCCTTTACAGCGACTTTGTTAGTGACTTCCCTTTCAAAAAGCTGCTTTACAACGTCCCCAATGACTAGCTAGGTCGTTCTGCAGGTCCGGATCGCTGTTGCGTCGTTGGCCAGGTTTGCCTGTTTGACAGCTCACCAGCCACTCACCAGAGACTTTGTAGCGATCCCGGCCAGGTTGGGATCACTGGTGGGATCGCTAGAAAGTCTCAGTGTGTAAAGGGGCCTTTAAGCTTTATATACACAAGAATGGATAACCCTTTAATAAATGATATCAGTGTTTAGTGTTCTAAACTCCCCATAGATAAGATTCATTTATAATTGATACATAATAGTCACTACACAGTTAAGATAACACTTGATCTGTGCTATATCAGCACTGCCACGTCTCCATCTTTCTTCATCATGAATCTCTGTTTTATGGCGGTTGCACACAGGGGGGTTGTTTACAGCTGCTCAAATTGCTCTTCTGAGCTGTAAAGATAATGGAACTTGTATGCTGATCTTATAAGGAAATCCAGACATTTTAGCTTCTATTTTACCTAATATGGAAAGTCATAACAAGTTCTGATGTGGTAAAGAAGATGCAAAATTTAAGTTAAAGGGTTTGGCAACAACATGGCGTGTTATGGCCCCATACACGTTAGACTAATGTCGGCTGAACCGGCCAATATTGACGGGTTCAGCCAATGGTCTAATGCAGGGGTCTCAAACTCGGCTGGGTGTATGGGCCGCACACAGGAAAAAAATAATTTGAGGGGCCGCATTCCTTTCAGGACAAAGTGACATTGGTAGTGGTACCATTTTTTCTTTCTATACACCCTTGAATCACTGTTTTTGAACATTTTTCATTTGTCCATTATAACAAATGTGTAGTGTGTGTGTGTGTGTGTGTGTGTATATATATATCTATATATATCTACATACATACACACTTTTTTTTTTTACATTTTTTTCCCCTTTTTGTAAGTAATAGTTTTACAATAACCACCGCATAGTAATTTTGGCCAACATCTTGTAGTAATGTGCCCCATCTTGTTTCCCATTCTGTAAAAATGTGTGCATCCTTGTCCCCTTGTAGCAATGTGCCTCAGCTAACACACACACACACACACACCCACCCTGTGCAGCCTCAGCTAACACACACACACACCCCCACCCTGTGCAGCCTCAGCTAACACACACCCACCCCCCCACCCTGTGCAGCCTCAGCTAACACACACCCCCCCACCTTGTGCAGCCTCAGCTAACACACACCCCCCCACCCTGTGCAGCCTCAGCTAACACACACCCCCCACCCTGTGCAGCCTCAGCTAACACACACACACACACACTCTGTGCAGCCTCAGCCAGCAACAGAAACACACACACCACACACACACACACACACGAAAACATTCTTCTCACCTGCTGTCAGCGGCATGCAGGCACGTGGACTCGGTTAAGCCTCAGCTACCACACACACACACACACACACACACACACACTGCAGCCTCAGCCAGCAACAGAACCACACACACACACACGGCATGCCACACACACAGTGCAGCCTCAGCAAGCAACACAGAACCCCACACACACGAAAACATTCTTCTCACCTGCTGTCAGCGGCACGCAGGCACGTGGACCCGGTAATGATCACAGCTGCTGTCATCGCTGAACTTTCGGCCGGCGCGTGCAGAGCAGTTCTCACTGCACAACAGCCACTGGCCAATCACAGGCAATCATCTGAGGTCATATGCAGCAGGTGCTTGCCTCTGATTGGCAGGCGGCTGTTATTGCGTTCTGCAGCGAGAACTTCACTGTGCGCAGCAAAGACAAAACTGTAGGCTGAAATAAATAACTGGCAGCTGCGGCCCCTGCATCGGTCGCCATCTTTACCAGGTCCACGGGCCTGCGGGCCGCAAGAAGCCACCTGAAGGGCCGCGTGTTTGAGACCCCTGGTCTAATGTCTACCGAGTTAAGGCCCAGTCACACACAACGACTTACCAGCGATCCCAAAAACGAAGTGACCTGATAGGGATCGCTGGTAAGTCGCTGGGAGGTCGCTGGTGAGATGTCACACAGTCAGATCTTACCAACGATGCAGGAACGATACAGGTCGCAGTAGCGACCTGTATAACGATCTCAGCAGTCACTGTGACCCTGTCACACAGTGTCAAACAGCGATGTGTCCTGCCCAGCAGGACATCGCCTTTGAAGAAAATGGCCTGGACCATTCTGCAACGACTAGTGATCTCACAGCAGGGGCCTGATCGCTGGTAGATGTCACACATAACGAGATCGCTAACGGGATCGCTACTGCGTCACAGAAACCGTGCCTCAGCAACGATCTCGCTAGCGATTTCGTTATATGTGACGGTACCTTTATTCTTAACTGGTGTGTGGAAGTAGTCGACTACCCAAGCAGTTTTCCTTATAGACGTCTGGCAGTGGTAAGCTTTTCTCCAGCCAAGTGAGGCCATACTTGGACACAGCCATAAAAGGGAGGCCGACATTACAGGGTTTGAGGCAAGAAATGATGGGATTAATGGAGTTTGGGCACGGTAACAGTTAACTATTTACGAGAAGATAAGGGGGTGCTATTACGGGGTTTAGTTTTTTCCTAGAGGAGGAAGCGTACGCAAAGAGTGTATAAGGGGAGTGCATCTCATAGGTTCAGATATTTTAGGCAGATGGAATTGGGTTTAGGAATGGAAATGTGTTGCTATTGTCCACGCTTTTCTGTCATAGCAGCGTGGCGTAAGGGTCCTCGAAGTTGGTGGATGTGGTTATTCATGGATCGGTGGAAGAAGAGCCCACAAGGTTCTGGACCCCTCAAGTGGAATTCAATCAAGTGGCGGCGAGTAAGGGAACTCCCGAATGAAGAGCTGAAAAGGACCAAAGGGAAATTGGATTAGGGTGACAGAGCTGGGTTGGCTAACAGGTGCCTCTGAGCTGCTGCTTAAACAGCTAGAGGTAAATTCAGCCTGAGTTCAGGCATAGATGTCAGCTGTATCAGGTTATGGGGCATCGAGAACCGTCCACCTTTTCCATTAAAGTAATTGTCATACTTGTTTGTTAACAAAAGACTGCTGTGGCCCTTTTAATCCATACAGGTGTCTTGTCTGTTATTTTAAGAAGGGGTGTTGAGTGGGAGGAGTTGGTAATGGAATCGTAGATGACTCGCCAATACCCCTTGTCATTGTGGAGCCCCACAGGTGTTGTGTCGGTGCATTACCTTCAGGGACTCCACGTGGATGGAACAGTCTGGTCACAGGTAGGGAACCTTCTCTTTAGGAATTTTCATGACACCACTCTCGGTATTGCGGTCAGGGTGACTGCCACTGCAGATTCAGGGGTGCCTGGGGCTGATGGTGGGTGCAGTCAGTTGTAGTGGCCTCCCGAGAGTGAGGCTGGCCCCAGGGCCCTGTGTAGGTGTGTGGAACCACAGGTCGCAGAATGACTCAAACACAAGCAGAATGTCTTTCAGGGGTTTTACTCACATTAGGTGGCAGGGTGAGTAACCCAGGCGTAGCTGGGATGAACCAGGCTGGAACCAGGAATCCTTCCGGCTGGTTGATGAGGGTGACTACCAACTCGCCTTCCTTAACCCTTTGTGTTTTTTGTGGTGACCCCGACTTGAAGTCCCTACGGGGGTCACCCAGGGAAGTTGCTACTGCCTGTTCTCCCCTCGTTTCGGCCTGTTTGCTTGTAGTCTGGACCAGGTCACTCCGGCTGCTTGCCTCCTGTGAACTATGGACCCTCTCTTTGCTACGTGGCTGCGGACTCTGTGGTGTTGTCTTGAGGGTCTCAAATGCCCCCTCAGGCAGGTTTGACAGAAGAAAGATGAATCTATCTCTGCGCCGGGACCTGTTACCCTTTGCGGGCCTGGTACCTTCCCAGCAGTCCCCTTACTCTGCCACCCGTTTGCTCTCTCTTTAGCCTTGGGTGGATTTCAGGCGGCACTACTAGGTGACCGATCTCCCCCGTCAGTAGTCACTGCGCGTACGCTGTCAGCTTGTGACAGACTCCAGGGTCTGCTGCATGCGTCTGCTCTCCCTGAGCTGCACTCACTAACTGGCTCACTGCTCCTCCTCTCCTGTTCTTGCCTACGCCACCTAGCAACCAGGCTCTCCACCACACCCCTTGAGTGGACATGGAGGCCACGCCCCCCTCCTGCTGGTAGCTCTCAGGAGTCCTCCCAAAGGTACATGTGTGAGACCTGATTACTATGCGCCTGTGTAGTCACACCTCGGTCAGCCTTCTGGATTACCTGTATTGCACTGCCCCCAGCATGGGTGCAGTACTCAGTGGTGCCTGACCAGGTCAGGGGCGCCACATCATCATAGGACCCTTAAGGAGACTGGACATGAGACTGCCTGCGGGAAGGGAAGGTGACAGACACCAACTGTGTTGTAACACTGGGCTGGGATGCGCTAGGACTCACAGGACCTGAAGCAACTCAGTGAGAACTTACACTGTGTCTAACACTGTCTTACCAAACTGTAATGTGCTGGAAAAGTACATGTGCCCTCTATCAGAATCATAGAACTGAAGTATGAACCGTTGAGTGAAGTGTTTTTTAAAAAGAACTGGTGGTCTCCTTGTTAGTAAGAGTCATCATCTGGTCATGGTCAGTCGACGCCAGTGACAATATGCAGCCTGCACAAGTTGACAGCCCAGCCGGGACCAGGCATTTTATGTAGAGTGCCGAGGCGTCCGGAGTCAATCCCTCATCCACGACTGTGTCACTCTACAGGGCAATTTCTTTCTGTAGTGTTAAGTGCTGTGAAAGATGTTAGTGACTCCGGCCTCTCTGCTGCACTTGTGGGTCCTCCTGGCTGTGTGCAGATCCTGTCCTCTGCTTTTTCTTTTTGGTCCTTCTGCTCTCTGCTTCTTCTTGTTTGCTTAGCTCTCTGTTTTCTCTGCTTATTCTGCTTCTTCCCCCTCTTTGCCCTGCTCTTTATTCTCTGATTGCTCAGATCTCTGCTCATTCTCCAGCACAGTTTTTGTTTTCATCTTTTCTTTCTCCCACGCTGTACTGAACAAGCTCCCCCTCTCCTGATTGGCTGTTCTCCTCCTGGCCTCTCTCACAGCTCTCTGACTGGAAGAAGACGCTGCCCGGCCACTCTCTCCTCTTCAGCACAGGCCACGCAGTGTGGGCGTGTCTGCATATCTGTGTTGTGGCTAGCCTGCAGCTATTCAAACAGTGCGGGCCCCCAGCAGCCTTAATCAGCTGCTTGGTGACCGTCCCGAGGCAGCCCACCCGCTGGGAATGATGAACGTGAAAGCGCACAAACCTCGGGCAGCTGGGGAAAGCCCCCTCAGCTTACGGGCCCTATAGCAGTGGCGTGGCCTGCCTCTATTGTCAGTATGCCACTGACTCTAAACCAGCATCTGGTTCTAATAGCAGCGAGTGTAGCTGAGCTCTGCCTGCTTCAATTAACCGCTTAAATTCTGCTGAAATCTCTGACAGAGGATCTTAAAGCATGTGAACCGGAGGGCACACATCCTTCAGTTACCGTGCAACTTCATCTGTTGGGTGCCAACAGGTTACTATAGCAGCTAACAGCCTGCTGAAGAGTCCCGTTGCTGCCATGACAGTACTCCTGTGATGTTAGGCCTGGGACTGGCCTTTATAGGATCCATACGCAAAGGGACGAAGGAAAAATGTTAACCCGCGCTGCCGTGTGGAATAGGAGGATGGTCACTCGAGGATAAAATCGTGATTTATTATTCAATGCATTTCAGAGACTCGAAAACTCCTTTAGGAATCAAAATCACTAATGTACATCAGTGATTTTAATTCCTGAAGAATGAGTTTGAGACTCTGAAACGCATTGAATAATAAACCACAATTTTATCATCGAGTGATAATCCTCTTATTCCACACGGCAGCGCGGGTTAATCATTTTCCTTCTCCCCTTCACATATTGATCCATCTTCAGGGTCTGCAGCAGCCATTGTGGTTTTGATTTCTTGCCTTTTCAGTAGTTCTGACTCTCACAACTACCCCAGGTGAGTGAATCCCTGTAATTTCTTTTTGTTCTAGTACAACCAGGATAAAACCCTATTTGCGCGTTTTTATCTTTTGCATCAATTTTTACTACATGGCCTTTATAGGAGACAGTGATATTTACTAATTACTGCAATCATGTGGAAATGCAGTGTATAGTACAAGTGATCGGACGATCCCAAGTTCAAGGCCCCTAAATGGACTACAAAATTAAAAAAAACGTAAAAACGTTTTGGCGACACAAGCTATTCTTATTATTTTATAAGAATTTCCAAATTTTTTCCCCCCACTTTGCAAGTTTGGTATCATTGTAATCAAGATGACCTGGAAAACCAGGTTGACAAGTTAATTTTATCATGGAAAACAATACCCAAAACAACAAATTTTGGAATTGTGGTTTGTCTTTTCAGCATCTTCACCTTACTTTGAATTTTTTCCCGTTTTTAAGTACATTCAATGGTAAAATTAATGTTATTTAAAAGGGCAAAAAAAACAAGCCCTCATATGTCTGTCAAAAGAAAAGTAAAAAACAGGTTATGGCTCTTGGAAGAAAGCGATGAAGATAACTATAAAGTGCCAACCAATCACAGGTTAGCTTACTTTTTCAAAACTGCTCTGGAAGAATTAAAGCTAAGCAACAATTGGTTCCTATACGTAACAAAGATACTTTCTGTCAGACAGGTTTGATAAATTAAGTCTCGTGTTCTTATAATTTAGTAGATTGAAGAGGGGAAGAAGAAGGTAGTGTTAAAGTGGTACACACTGAGCTTTTATAGGGTAGCACATCATGGAGTTGTAGGCGTGGAACTGCTGCATTTCACACCGCACTCTCCTTTAGAAGAAATAGCTCTTATAATGTGTATGCAATAGAACATACCACAGTCACATATGAGGCTATTTTACCGATCCGTAAAATATTGATCTGTAATATGTCTATAATACTCAGAAAAATTGTCTGTGATAACAAAAATGACCTCCCTTGTTTTCTGTCAGTTAGTGGTTTTATGCCCTCCCCTATAGTATAATTTTTAAAGGGAACCTGTCACCACTTTTTTTGGCTATAAGCTGCGGCCACCACCACAGGGCTCTTATATACAGCATTCTAACATGCTGTATATAAGAGCCCAGGCCGCTGTGAGAACATAAAAAAACACTTTATAATACTTACCTAGGAGGTGGCTCTGCGGTGGAGTTGGGTCACGGAGGCATCTCCGTTCTCCGGTGCTGGCGCCGCCTCTTTCGGCCATCTTCGTCCTCTTTCTGAAGCCTGTGTGCATGACGCGTCTACGTCATACACACTCACCGGTCCTGTGCAGGCGCACTACAATACTTTGATCTGCCCTGCTCAGGGCAGATCAAAGTGCGCCTGCTCTGGACCTGAATGCCGGCAAGTGTGGATGACGTCGGACGTGTCATGCACCGCGGCTTCAGAAGAAGGAGGACGAAGATGGCCGAAAGAGCCGGCACCGGACAACGGAGACGCCTCCATGACCCAACTCAACCGCAGCCCGACCGTTTGGTAAGTATTATAAAGTGTTTTTTATGTTCTCACAGCGGCCTGGGCTCTTATATACAGCATGTCAGAATGCTGTATATAAGAGCCGGTGGTGGTGGCCGCAGCTTATAGCCAAAAAAAGTGGTGACAGGTTCCCTTTAACATTTTCCTATAATTTGTCCTTTTGTTTAATCAGAGACACATCCAGTAGAAAATATGTTATTTATTTCTTTACAACCTATGAGCAGGAAAAGATAATTCTTTACTGAGAATTACAGAACACACAATATACAGACCTTTTCTAGAAAACAACAGAAAGACAGAGATGGTAGAGTCCAAGTGACGTCCCGTTCCCATAGTAAATCATGACTTACAGAAAATTGGAAATTTCTAGGAATCAGTCAAATGTACACTAATAATTTACACAGTGCATTCATTGGGGAAAATAAATTACTGAGAATATCACATATCTACATGTGAGATGTGGGCAGTGGTATTTTATAGGATGTCCCACAAATCGCTGATGCTATCCTATGATGCTCACCTAAATGCCCCTCCACATTATAGCAATTCTGCATGTACTGAACTCATAGAAACACAACGTGTTATACACAGTTCTGCTTTATCAGAAAAGGGCAGTGAAATCGGTATACAGTATATAACTTTAGGCAGTGGTTGTTTGGCAGGTGTGTAAAAAATTCCTATTCCAATAAGCATATTAGTTTGCAAGTTATTGGAAATCAACAACTTTTTTCACGTTGCAGTACCCAAAAGAGCCTGTGGTGGTGCTAATGAGGGATTTTATTCAGTGCGAAAATTGTAGCCTTGAGCTCCACCTGTGGGTGGAAAAACTACTACACTATTTAAAACAAAAATGTAAAAAACTGCATTTTTCAATGCAAAGGCTAAATCTGTGAAGACAGTTCACAGTATAAGGTATAAATTATTGTTTTAGCTATTATATATAATTTGCCATGGACAAATATGTAAAGGAAATACAAGGAAAAAATGGAGCAGATGATTAACTCCATACTACAGGTACATCTCAAATTAGAATATCATGCAAAGTTTATTTCAGCAATTCAATACAAAAAGGGAAACACATATATTATATAGAGTCATTACAAAAGAGTTATCTATTTCAATTGTTTATTTCTGTTAATGTTGATTATGGCTTACAGCCAATGAAAACCCAAAAGTCATTATCTCAGAAAATTAGAATATTATATAGGACCAACTGAAAAAATTATTTCAAACTCAGAAATGGCCTACTGAAAAGCCTGTACAGTAAATGCCTCAATACTTGGTCGGGGCTCCTTTATTATTGCATCAATGTGGCGTAGCATAGAGACAATCAGCCTGTGGCACTGCTGAGGTGTTATTGATAAGGGGGACACAATTTAGGGTGATGCAATCCAAGTTATGCATCCATGTCTTAAACTCGTCTGCATTCCAAATGATGAGTCATTTTTTAGCATTCATAATATTGGATTCATCCACACAGACCAGTGATGTATACATGGATCTAGGTAAAAATATAACTCATTTAATTGCGGAAGTTTAGATACATTTAAAGAAATCAGTTGGCTAAGAGCCAAAAATACGTAACACGTTCCTATCGGGTGAACTGCAAAAATAGCTTATTCTGAGATATATTTTTATATATATATATATATATATATATATATATATATATACACACACAGTACAGACCAAAAGTTTGGACACACCTCCTCATTCAAAGAGTTTTCTTTATTTTCATGACTAAAAATTGTAGATTCACATTGAAGGCATCAAAACTATGAATTAAAACATGTGGCATGAAATACTTAAAAAAGTGTGAAACAACTGAAAATATGTCTTATATTCTAGGTTCTTCAAAGTAGCCACCTTTTGCTTTCATTACTACTTTGCACACTCTTGGCATTCTCTTGATGAGCTTCAAGAGGTAGTCACCGGAAATGTTTTTCCAACAGTCTTGAAGGAGTTCCCAGAGATGCTTAGCACTTGTTGGCCCTTTTGCCTTCACTCTGCAGTCCAGCTGACCCCAATCCATCTCGATTGGTTCAGGTCTGGTGACTGTGGAGACCAGGTCATCTGGTGTAGCACCCCATCACTCTTCTTCTTAGTCAAATAGCCCTTACACAGCCTGGAGGTGTGTTTGGGGTCATTGTCCTGTTGAAAAATAAATGATGGTCCAACTAAACGCAAACCGGATGGAATAGCACACCGCTCCAAGATGCTGTGGTAGCCATGCTGGTTCAGTATGCCTTCAATTTTGAATAAATCCCTAACAGTGTCAACAGCAAAGCACCCCCACACCATCACACCTCCTCCTCCATGCTTCACGGTGGGAACCAGGCATGTAGAGTCCATCCGTTCACCTTTTTTTTTCCAAAGACACGGTGGTTGGATCCAAAGATCTCAAATTTGGACTCATCAGACCAAAGCACAGATTTCCACTGGTCTAATGTCCATTCCTTGTGTTCTTTAACCCAAACAAGTCTCTTTTGCTTGTTGCCTGTCCTTAGCAGTGGTTTCCTAGCAGCTATTTTACCATAAAGGCCTGCTGCACAAAGTCTCCTCTTAACAGTTGTTCTAGAGATGAGAAGGTGTGTCCAAACTTATGGTCTGTACTGTATGTATGTATGTATGTATATATATATATATATATATGTCATCATTTTATATTAGGCTAAGTCAGCATGATTCACTTATGACCAGAAAGTCCCATATCGGAGTACATTTCAAACGCCATCTTGAGTCTTGTTTTTGGATATCTTCATATGGTCATTATTTAGAATTATAACAGTCCATAACCATGTCCATAACATTATGGAAGCCCAGGTTGCTTTGATAGCAGCCTTCAGCTCGTCTGCATTGTTGAGTCTGGTGACTCATCTTCTTCTTGACAATACCCCATGGATTTTCTATGAAGTTTAGGTCAGGCGAGTTTGCTGGCCTATCAAGCACAGGGATACTATGGTTATGAAATCAGATATTGTTACTTTTGGCAGTGTGGACAGGGGCCAAGACCTGCTGGAAAATGAAATTTCCATCTCCAAAAAGCTTGTCGGCAGAGGGAAGCATGAAGTGCTCTAAAATTTCCTGGTAGACGGCTGCACTGACTTTGGTCTTGATAAAACACAGTGGACCTACACCAGCAGATGACATGGCTCACCAAACCATCACTGATTGTGGAAACTTCACACTAGATCTCAAGCAGCTTGGAGTGTGGCCTCTCCACTCTTCCTCCAGACTCTGGGACCGCGATTTCCAAATGAGATGCAAAATTTACTTTTATCTGAAAACAACACCTTGGACCACTGAGCAACAGTCCAGTTCTTTTGCCCCTTGGCCCAGGTAAGACGCTTCTGGCGTTGTCTATTGGTCATGGGTGGCTTGACACAAGGAAAGTGACAGTTGTAGCTCATGTCCTGGATACGTCTGTGTGCGGTGGCTCTTGAAGCACTGACTCCAGCAGCAGCCCACTCCTTGTGAATCTCCTGCAAATTTTTTAATGGCCTTTTCTTAACAATCCTATCAAGGCTGAAATTATCCCGGTTGCTTGTGTACCTTTTTCTACCACACTTTTTCCTTCCACTCAACTCTCCATTAATATGCTTGGATACAGCACTCTGTGAACAGCCAGCTCCTTTAGCAATGACCTTTTGTGGCTTACCCTCCTTTTAGAGTGTGTCAATGACTGCCTTCTGGATATATGTCAAGTCAGCAGTCTTCCCCATGATTGTGTAGCCTACTGAACCAGACTAAGGGACCATTTTAAACGCTTAGGAAACCTTTGCAGGTGTTTTGTGGTAATTACTCTAATTTTCTGAGATAATGAATTTTGGGTTCTCATTGGCTGTAAGCCATAATTATTAACATTAACAGAAATAAACACTTGAAATAGATCACGCTATTTGTAATGACTCTATATTCCTTTTTGTATTGAATTACTGAAATAAATAAACTTTTTGATGATGTTCTAATTTATTGAGATGCACCTACAGTATATATTATACTCTAGGTTGAGCCGGATTAGAAAAAAAAAGGCCTGCGTTTTTTCATTTTCATAAATGGCACCACTCTTGTCCCAGGGGTTGTGTCTGGTCTGGCATCCTCACCCTCATTTATAATAGGGAAAAACTGCAGTACCGAACACAGCCCATGGGCAGGAGTGACACTGTTTTTGGAAAAAAAAAGACCCCTTTTTTTCAAATCTCAGTCAACTCCTCTAGTTGTTGGTTCTACAGTGGGCATAAACCATAAAGGTATGTAAAAGCCAAAAGAATAAAGACACCTATATGGATGGGTTAATGTTTACTTAAATGCATGCATTTTGGGCTAAGAATAATGTTTTGTTTCTCTGTTATTTAATGTAGAATGAGTTACTTGAGAATTCATCAGTGAACTAATTCTGATGGGAAGTTTTGTACCTCTTTTATATTTATTTTTCTGAGCCCAACTTAGCCCATTTATGACCACATCAAAGTACAGCACTTTGATATTGTTTATAAATATAAATCAACACAGAAGAGTTAAAAGTAAAGAAATATGAAAGAATTACAAACTCCATCAGAAAACGCTCACTAATAGATTCTCTGTTAAGTCATTCTGCAGTCAGCAATGTGCAAGGAAACAATGAGCCTGTACAAGCCAAACAGTGCGACATTTTGAAATAAAGGAGGGGACCCAGCACCACCAAAAATCAGTTCCCTGTGCTGCTGCCGGTTGGAACTACTCAGTTGCGGAGCTGCACAGCACAGATCTGTCAACAGAATAGTGGTCGCAGCTGACTACTGCACATCTGACACCTATTCATTTGAACAGGGAGCAGATATGCAGTACCCAGCTGTGGCCACTATACAGTTAAAGGAGCTGTACTGTAGTAGTTCCGGCCACGGCACCTAAAACAGCTGATTGTCAGGGGTGCCGGGTGTCGCATCCCCACCGATCAAACATTGATGATCTATCCTAAGGATATCCTCTTGGACAACCCCTTTAAACCGATTGAAAAAAAAAAGTTTTAGCCCAAAATACAAAAAGTTTGTTTAAAAGAACTGAGAGTCCTCAGTAGTTGATACCTTTTAATGGCTAACTGAAAAGATGGTAATAATAGCAAGCTTTCGAGACTGCTCAGGTCTCTTCATCAGGCATGGTATAACACAAAATCTGTATCAAAATGGAGCCCAAAATACATGCATTTATATAAAAAAAATTGTCCCCAAATGTGACCATACCCTTTAAACAATCTAATATAGGTTGTCCGAAGAGGACATTGTTGCCCCATAGACATCACTTAAGTTTAGCCATAAAATGGCCACCTTCACAGCATGTAAGCAATATAGACATACAGTTATAGCAAAAAAAAAAAAATCACTAAGTACACCAAACAAATACAACATACTGCATCTATAGTATTGAATACGTCCATGTATAAAAGGTTTCAGAAACTAAAGTAAAAAAAAAGAAAATCCAAAAACAGAAAACTATACAAAAATATCACTTTCTAAAGGCAGACAGAAGGAGCCGTGCTGCAGCCATGATTGCTGGTCTCTCGTTTTGGCCAGGCAGTGTACAGGGCAGTCTTTTTGGCTTCCAGTCTATAAGTCTATATTTTTTTATTTATTTTTTCTCTATTCCTATTTCTTGCAGGAAGTTACATGGCCTCCTGTTTAGTGATGGTAGGTTGTGGAATGGAAGTCGGCTGTTTGGATACGGCAGTGATCGCACCATGCACAATTTTATACTGTTCCGCCGCCGAGCCTGCGGGTGGGGATGGTTGAGGTGTTTCTGGGGTTGCTATTAAAAAAAATAAAAAAAAATGAATATAACAAAACGTGGCTGCAATAGTAGAAAAAATACAGTCCTAGAAATGACATTGACTCTCAGATACTCACACATCTGTCCGTTGTGGAGTTGGGCAGGTATACTGTTGTTGGCCACTATGACGTTTGTCGCTAGATGCTCCTGAACAAGATGGGGGTGAAGCGAGTGATGTGAGTGGGTGGCTTCATTTGCTGAACCTGCGTGTACCAAAATGAACGTCTGATAACACACATACATTACCGCTAGTTCTTGCTAGAGTGATGATGATGTTTAGAAGTATACAGTCAAAAATATTTCACGTGGGTTGCATGGTCGGCAACAGCACCGCTAGGCTATTTTTGCCAACTTTCTTCAGGTGGCCTCCATGAAAGCTATTACTGGCACAGGCCATGCTCCTTTGCGTGTCACTCCTCTCTACGCCGTAACCCACCCACCACATTCAATCTTCGCCACTAAATTCATATGGTCCTGTCTCAATACAATGCTAAGTCACAAAAAAACTTTTGGAAATGCTTATTTCTGGAAGGTTTCGGTGAGACAAGGGAGATTTGCCAACTCTTTCTTTAATCTAGAAGGTCTCCTCAATGTCATGGGAAAGTTAGCAAGTATACACTAGTCAAATGTATATATGTATCAGGGCCTATTGGTCTTGTGGGAGTGAAGGACCTACTAAAACTTTGGGTAAGAATGTTCTATGCTTGGGTAGATATGGGACCCATTGTGACTTTCTTGCTCAAGGGTCTATCTAGCCCTGGCTTGGAGACAAACAACATGGCCACCATGAAAGTTCATATATAATTCCAGCTAAGGGCTTAGTTATATGGAGAAAATCGATACTGCTATGGGAAAAGGCATTTTGCAATAATAGGAGGATAACCTAGCGTCACAGGTTTGCAGTCTTCTATATTAAATTAAAAATTAGTGATATACATAGCCATTGTCGGCCGTATATAGCATTTTACGCGCTTCGGATGTCACAGCATCCTTAGCCGTGATAGTCATGGCAGAGGAAACTCTGCGCTCCAGATTGCAGCCTAACTGGATTATTGTGGTGAGCTGGATTCCTCTTGCATAAATTTTGCAATAATACTGCCCAAAATATCTGTCAACGCCTAAACATGTAACAACAACCACATTGGTTGTCATCCTGCTTTCCCAAAGACAGTAAATACACTTTTTGATCTGCCCCTCTTGCTAACACACTGACCTCCTAATAGCATTTCCTGCAGCAAGTTATCAATCTTGGCCATTCCAAAAAGTTTGACGAACTGGATCTGCTCAATCATCTGCCATGTTATGCTCTGCAAAGTCGGAAGCAAGAGAAGCAGCTCTCCGAATCTCCCCCGGGAGTCATACTGCCGGTCGTTGATGTAATCTTCCAGGCTCACCTGGACCTGATACCTCATCCTCTTGATTTTTGTGGGGTCACTTAATCCTTTGGCATCTGGAAACATAAAAGAGAAGCACATTATGTTATATATCAGTTCTGTATGTTGAACACAGATTTATGAAAAGGCCATACAGGCCTAAGGGGACAAAGGTATAAGTCAGAGCTCCATTTTTCCTATATAGGGCTCCAAATTCTCTGCATTTTCCCTATATTTTTGTTTTTCAAGCTCAAGCCAGGATGATTAAACTTACCAGGGTCAAAGAAAACAATTGCTTTAAGGCAGGCATATTCATTATCGTCAATCTGTAGGTCCTGGAACGGAAGAACTAACTCATCAAGGATTCTGACCGCCACTCGACCCACTTCAAGCTCGGAGCAGTTTCTTGGCACCACACGGTCATTTCCTGGCACATAGTAAAGAAAATTTATGATTCAGCCCTGACAATGTAAATAGAAGGATCAGAGGATAACGTTTCGGTCAATTTTCACATAAGCTATTGGGAAAAGAAACTGCAGGGAAATGAGTCTTCTTGTGGCTGTTCTTCTGGAGATATGAGATGAATCCACAGAATGACATAGGTAAAAGGTGAGATCAACTGTAGGGATATGAAGTTGCTAAGACCACCATACATTAGACCATCGTTCAGCTGACAGCTATCTCTCCTGACTGTCAACAACATAATGCTGTAGGAAGGCAAAACATTCACATGTTTGAAGGGGCCAGGAACTCACATACACTGTGTGCAGAATTATTAGGCAAATGAGTATTTTGATCACATGATAATTTTTATACATGTTGTCCTACTCCAAGCTGTATAGGCTTGAGAGCCAACTACCAATTAGCCCTAGAACGCGCAAGGAATTCAATCTACCATAGAAAACAAATGACCTAGCAGGCCTGCGAGGCCCCAGGTATGCGTTCTAGGGTTAAGTAAATCAGGTGATGTGCATCTCTGTAATGAGGAGGGGAGTGGTGTATTGACATTAACACCCTATATAAGGTGTGCTTCATTATTAGGCAACTTCCTTTCCTTTGGAAAAATGGGTCAGAAGAGAGATTTGACGAGCTCTGAAAAGTCCAAAATTGTGAGATGTCTTGAAGAGGGATGCAGCAGTCTTGAAATTGCCAAACTTTTGAAGCGTGATCACCGAACAATCAAGTGTTTCATATCAAATAGCCAACAGGGTCGCAAGACGTGTGCTGGGCAAAAAAGGCGCAAAATAACTGCCCATGAATTGAGGAAAATCAAGCGTGAAGCTGCCAAGATGCCATTTGCCACCAGTTTGGCCATCATTCAGAGCTGCAGTATCAAAAAGCACAAGGTGTGCCATACTCAGGGACATGGCCAAGGTAAGGAAGGCTGAAAAATGACCACCTTTGAACAAGAAACATAAGATAAAACGTCAAGCCTGGGCCAAGAAATATCTTAAGACTGATTTTTCAAAGGTTTTATGGACTGATGAAATGAGAGTGACTCTTGATGGGCCAGAGGCTGGATCAGTAAAGGACAGAGAGCTCCACTTTGACTCAGACGCCGGCAAGGTGGAGGTATGGGCTGGTATCATCAAAGATGAACTTGTGGGACCTTATCAGGTTGAGGATGGAGTGAAGCTCAACTCCCAGACCTACTGCAAGTTTCTGGAAGACAACTTTTTCACGCAGTGGTACAGGAAGAAGTTGGTATAGTTCAAGAAAAACATGATTTTCATGCAGGACAATGCTCCATCACATGCATCCAACTACTCCACAGCATGGCTGGCCAGTAAAGGTCTAAAAGATGAAAAAATAATGACATGGCCCCCTTGTTCACCTGATCTGAACCCCATAGAGAACCTGTGGTCCCTCATAAAATTTGAGATCTACAGGGAGGGAAACAGTACACCTCTCAGAACAGTGTCTGGGAGGCTGTGGTGGCTCCGGCACACAATGTTGATCGTAAACAAATCAAGCAACTGACGGAATCTATGGATGGTAGGCTATTGAGTGTCATCATAAAGAAAGGTGGCTATATTGGTCACTAATTTTTTGGGGTTTTGTTTATGCATGTCAGAAATGTTTCTTTCTAAATTTTGTGCAGTTATATTGGTTTACCTGGTGAAAATAAACAAGTGAGATGGGAATATATTTGTGTTTTATTAAGTTGCCTAATGATTCTGCACAGTAATAGTTACCTGCACAAACAGATATCCTCCTAAGATAGCCAAATCTAAAAAACCTCACTCCAGCTTCCAAAAATATTAAGCTTTGATATTCATGAGTCTTTTGGGCTGATTGAGAACATAGTTGTTGATCAATAATAAAAAAAATCCACAAAAATACAACTTGCCTAATAATTCTGCACACAGTGTAATTGGTCAGCTCTAATGGCATAAGTTGAAGGTTATTGGCCACAATGCGAGAGCCTCCATATATCACAAGTCTTTACTAGTATTGTTTTTTTCATATGAGCCAAGGAGACCTTTTGGGCCTCCTTATGCTCCAGGGCTCTGGTGTTACTGCAATCCATCCACCCACTACATTTAATCCCCTGGTTAGCAGTCGTCAAGAAGCCTACATCTGCTGGTCAAAATGGACCATTAGTGACTTTATTGACTTTTCTCCTACCCACATCAGTTTATAGGTGAGGGGAAGAGGGATCATTGAAGTCCAAGCTACAAAGAACATCTATAGTTCTGGTGGGTCTTTGAATGATTAAAAAAGTTTTTAAATTACATAGATATATGGTCACCTTTATAAAATCCTTTGTCCCCCAGATGACAAATTTGTCAATATACTCTGCTCCATTCAGGCTGGAAGTGTGGAGTTCCATTGTTGGAGTTCCAGAGCTCCTTTTTTGGGATTGCTCAGGGGCCCCGTGGACAGACCCTCAACGATCAGCAAGTTATGGATAGGAGACAACCAATTTTGGGGGGGGAATAACCCCGTAAGGGGGAAGAGGTATTGATAGAGTTAGGATGCACCATTAAGAAATAAAATGCTACTTTTTACATAAAGCCGCCTTTATTTCATCAAATCTGTGTAATCTCAGGCCCTTGTTTTCACGGCCTCATGTAGATTTCTTTATGAGTCTGGCCTATTTGATGGTGAGTGGGTTGCTTATCAGTGCAGGGTCACTAATGTTTAACACATAATGATACCATGTATTATCTGGGGGTGTTGCAGCTTTTGCTATCTTAATGACATGCCATAAATGTGATGTCAAGAGCTTGGTATTTATCACAACCAGTCACCTGGAGACAGAAGTGGCCAGGTGGATGTAAGGGGGTATTATTCAAATACATGACACCAGGAGGCAGTGGCTTAACTAGAGTCTGATGGACCCCGATGCAGAGTTTGAGCCTGTATCTTCCCCCGTATGTTCGTCAGATGTGTGGGCCATTATAGTACTCTAAATCCTATAAAGACATAAAAGTTGCCCCCTTCATCGTGTAGTAATGTCCCCCATCCTGTACTAATGTTCTCCATTCTGGTATACAGTCATGGACAAAAGTTTTGAGAATGACACCAAAATTATATTTTCACATGATCTGTTGCCCTCTGGTTTTTAATGGTGTTTGTCTGATGTTTACATCACATACAGAAATATAATTGCAATCATATTATGAGTATCAAAAGGTTATATTGACAGTTAGAATGTTAGCAAGTCAATATTTGCAATGTTGACCCTTCTTCCTCAGGACTTCTGCAATTCTCCCTGGCATGCTCTCAATCAACTTCTGGACCAAATCCTGACTGATAGCTGTCCATTCTTGCATAAGCAATGCTTGCATTTTGCCAGAATTTGTTGATTTTTGTTTGTCCACCCGTCTCTTGATGATTTCCCACAAGTTCTCAATGGGATTAAGATCTGGGGAGTTTCCAGGCCATGGACCCAAAATCTCTATGTTTTGTTCCATGAGCTATTTAGTGATCACCTTTGCTTTATGGCAAGGTGCTCCATCATGCTGGAAAAGGCATTGTTGGGCGCCAAACTGCTCTTGGACAGTTGGGAGAAGTTGCTCTTGGAGGACATTCTGGTACCATTCATTATTCATGGCTGTGTTTTTAGGCAAGACTGTGAGTGAGCCGATTCCCTTGGGTGAGAAGCAACCCCACACATGAATCGTTTCAGGATGCTTAACAGTTGGCATGAGACAAGACTGGTGGTAGCGCTCACCTCTTCATCTCCTACTAAGCTGTTTTCCAGATGTCCCAAACAATCGAAAAGGGAATTCATCTGAGAAAATGACTTTACTCCAGTCCTCAGCAGTCCACTCCCTGTACCTTTTGCAGAATATCAGTCGGTCCCTGATGTTTTTTATGGAGAGAAGTGGCTTCTTTGCTGCCCTCCTTGAAACCAGGCCTTGCTCAAAGAGTCTCCGCCTCACAGTGCGTGCAGAAGCACTCACACCAGCCTGCTGCCATTGCTGAGCTAGCTCGGCACTGCTGGTAGTCCGATCCCGCAGCTGAAACAGTTTTAAGATACGGTCCTGGCGTTTGCTGGTCCTTCTTGGGCGCCCAGGAGCCTTTTTGGCAACAACGGAAGCTCTCTCCTTGAAGTTTTTGATGATGCGATAGATTGTTGACTGAGGTGCAATCTTTGTAGCTGCGATACTCTTCCCTGTTAGGCCATTTTTGTGCAGAGCAATGATGGCTGCACGTGTTTCTTTAGAGATAACCATGGTTAACTGAAGAGAAACAATGATACCAAGCACCAGCCTCCTTTTAAAGTGTCCAGTGGTGTCATTCTTACTTAATCATGACTGATTGATCGCCAGCCCTGTCCTCATCAACACCCACACCTGTGTTAATGGAACAATCACTAAAACAATGTTAGCTGCTCCTTTTAAGGCAGGAATGCAATGATGTTGAAATGTATTTTGGGGGTTAAAGTTCATTTTCTTAGCCAATATTGACTTTGCAAGTAATTGCTGTTAAGCTGATCACTCTTTATGACATTCTGGAGTATATGCAAATTGCCATTAGAAAAACTTAAGCAGTAGACTTTGTAAAAATTAATATTTGTAGCATTCTCGAAGCTTTTGGCAATGACTGTATATCTACATCATGGCCCCATCCTGGTATATGTCCACATCATGGCCCCATCCTGGTGTATAACCCATCATGGCTATATCCTAGTATATATGGTCCCATCCTGGTATATATGTCTACTATCATGGCCCCATCCTGGTATATATAGCACCATCATGACCCCATCATAGTATATTTCCCCATCATAGCCCCATCCTGGTGTATAACCCCCATCATGCTTATATCCTGGCATATGTCCCCATCCTGGTATCTGTCCCCATCATGGCCCCATCCTGGTGTATGACCCCGATCATGGATATAGCCTGGTATATATGGCCCCATCCTGGTATATATGGCCTCATCATGGCCCCATTCTGGTATATATGGCCCTATTCTGGTACATATGACCCCATCCTGGTATATATGGCCCCATCCTAGTATATATAGCCCCATCCTGATATATATGGGCCCATCCTGGTATATAATCCCCCATCATGGCCCCATCCTGGTATATGTCCCAATCATGTCCCCATCCTGATATACAGCCCCGTCGTGATATAAAGCCCCCATCCTGGTATATAGCCTTCCATCCTGGTATACAGCCCTCCATCCTCGTATATAGCACCCCATCCTGGTATATAGGTCCCATCTTGGTATACAGCCTCCCCATCCTGTTGTATAGCCTCCCTATCCTGGCGTATAGCTCACTCATTCTGGTATATATCCCCACATCCTGGTATATAGCCCCCTCATCCTGGTATATATCCCCCTCATCCTGGTATATAACCCCTCATTCTGGTATATAGCCCTCTTATTCTGGTATATATCCCCTTCATCTGGTATATAGCCCTCCATCCTGGTATATAGCCCCCATCATGCGATATAGCCCCTTCATCCTGGTATATAGCCCCCAACATGCTATATATCTCCCTCATCCTGGTATATAGCCTTCCATACTGGTGTATAGACCTCATCATGCTATATAGCCCCTATTATCCTTGTATATAGTCGCACCCCCACACACAGTAAAAAAATAATAATAAACGATTGTACTCTCCTACCCTGTGCTCCCCCCAGCGTCCTCCTGCGACTCTGGAATGCCGGCAACTGACCAGCGTGTAAGTGGCACAGCACATGATGTCACTGTCAAGCACGACCAATTACAGCACTGGCAGCTGTCATATTCTCTGCTCCCCATGCCCAGAATTGTGTCCGGGGAGAACAATGAATATTCATGGTCTTAATTGGCGGCTGGCACATCGCAGTGCAGGGACCCAATGGATGTCTGCGCTGCGATGTATTTCATCTGGATGCGTGCCCTCGGACACACATCTATCTGAATCAGGGGCTGGGGTTGGTCACAGTTGCGATCTTTGCAACCGCGGTAGTTACTCCCCTGCCAGGAGGCCCCACTTTCTGAAATCACATCTATGTATACTTGAGGGGTAGGTGAAGTGTGTTAGGCTCATTGGTCATTGGCTATAAAAGATCTCAGGATGCATGCCACACACCCTTACAACAGTTAGTTGATTTGATGCTTATAAAATGTTATAAAAAGCATCAAGAGGCAGGTGACCCACCACAATATACTGTATACTACTGTGTGATTGTGACTTACCTAGAAGTAAAATATCCTTATACATCATTGACCTCTTTGCTGCTCCCAGAAGTAAGTGCTCGCCTGCATGTGCACGTAACAGCGCCACCTAAAAACAAAAGGTTGTGAAGTAAGAAATCATGCTCAGACTGACTGATGTACAGTAGAGGACAGGAACTACCATTAAGTCAATCAGTCTGGCATCATATAGTTGGAGGGTCGTTCCACCTGTGAACTATATAAAGCATTTTTTATCCAATTCCTTGCCAAACCCTGTGCGAAGTGTTTCCATCCTAACCAGTATTTAATAAAGCTTGGCCATCAACAGAAGAAGTTAAAAAATGAATCGGATGAGCTGGATCTCTCACTCTGTTAACCATTATAATTGTCTACGAGTTAAACATCAAAGATTTTTGAGGACAAAGAGGTTAACGAATGGAAGGGTCAAGGGATGGATGGACCCTGTGAAGGACAGGACTGAATAATTAGTGTCAGCCTACAGTGTGATTATCATTAGGATAATCTATGGCAGGAAGGTTCCTATCAGACACAAAATGACCAGGGATGATCATGTTATAAAAAAAATTAAAAAGAAATATATGAAACATTTGGACTAAAGTTTGAGAACCGTGGAACTACTGGCAAGCTCTGCGATGTTTGTGATGAACCTGACTGTCATCAAGGAAAAGGATCTAATCTTGGGCAGATCTGTGCTCTGTCCACATGCCCAGATAGAGGCCAGTATGATCGTATATATCTCTTATTCCTGAACAATATATCCAACGGCCAGAAATCAGCAATTAGCTGATGATTATGTGAACCCACCTGGTCGTCTAGTGGAAGCTCACAGAATGCTGGGATGTATTTGGCCCATTCAACAAGAACCAGAAGCTGTTGTTTCATAGAATCGCAGACGTCTGTGATACTGGCGATCTTCTTCCCCCTGATATCTGTATTTAACATGGCGACCGATGATGTTATCTGTAATGAAAGGACAGTTGCTATGTCTTATTGTGTGGCAATATCTATCTATCTATCTATCTCTTTCTATCTTAAGCTGGTGTCACACACAGCGACAACAACGTCGCTGCTACGTCACCATTTTCTGTGACGTTGCAGCGACGTCCCGTCGCTGTCGCTGTGTGTGACATCCAGCAACGACCTGGCCCCTGCTGTGAGGTCGCCGGTCGTTGCTGAATGTCCAGCTTCATTTTTTGGTCGTCACTCTCCCGCTGTGACACACACATCGCTGTGTGTGACAGCGAGAGAGCGACGAAATGAAGCAAGCAGGGAGCAGGAGCCGGCGTCTGGCAGCTGCGGTAAGCTGTAACCAGCGTAAACATCGGGTAACCAAGGGAAGACCTTTCCCTGGTTACCCGATATTTACCTTCGTTACCAGCCTCCGCCCTTGCTGCCAGCGCCGGCTCCTGCTCTGTGCACATGTGGCTGCAGTACACATCGGGTAATTAACCCTATGTGTACTGTAGCAAGGAGAGCAAGGAGCCAGCGCTAAGCAGTGTGCGCGGCTCCCTGCTCTCTGCACTGTGACATGTAGCTGCAGTACACATCGGGTTAATTAAACCGATGTGTACTGTACCTAGGAGAGCAAGGAGCCAGCGTTATGATCGCTGCTTCTGCTGTGTTTGACAGCTAAGCAGCGATCATAACAGCGACTTACAAGGTCGCTGTTACGTCACAGAAAATGGTGACGTAACAGCGACGTCGTTGTCGCTTAGTGTGAACCCATCTTTAGTACCTGTATTTCTAATATTTACCTATTTAGCACGTCTACCTATTTATATATCTGTCTTTATGGACATGTTAGTATTACTAAAATTCTTCTTGCACTACCCAATTGGCTACTTGTTTGCCTATCAGTGGTTATTTAAAGAGAACCAACCACCAGGATTTTGTGATGTGAACTAAAGGCAGTGCCATACAGGCACTAAGCTGCTGAATCTAGGCATACCTGTTGTAGAAAGATCAGATGCTTGGTTGATGAAATATCTTTAATCAAAGTTGCAGAAATCTCAGAATCCTGGTGGTTGGTTCTCTTTAATAGGCTATTTGTAAAGGCAGGCTCAACTCCAGCTGCACATCAAACAATGACTTAATGTGCTAATTTACGATATTATAAAGTCCAGAATCACAACCAGTAAAGAACTGTATATATTAAATACAGGACCAGCTCTGATCTCCCCATTCTCACTGGTTTATGCTATGCAATCAGTGCGCTTAATGACACAGTCTTAAATAAACAGCCTGGAAAAACAACCATTTCTAATCAATAAGCCATGACCCACAAAATGAGGTCTGATGCAGAGGTGGCCAGGTCACTCATTTACTTATCTAAAATCGTGACATTTCCTGTACACAGAAAGAAAATTGTCTCTATAGAATAAATGACATTATAATGACTTGAGGCCTGCTACCTATTGTTAGTAAAAAGTGTACTCCAATAATAAGCTGCACCCCCAGGAAGCAAGTGCAAGATTACCCTGCAGCTCCCCCGCAGGGGAAATGAGGCATTACACCGTCCTCTCAAACTGGCGGCCTGTATCAAGGAAAGACAGAGACGCTTTTTGTTTTTCATTCTCCACTTTGCTAATAAAAATCCTGAAGGGGAACTTTTCCATTAAGGCAAAAATTTCTTACAATGGGTTTTCCAAACCAGATGAACGATGATCGACCTGCAACATTGACTCTCAGGGCCCACTGCTCATTGACAAATTTACCTTGGCTTCTATATAATAATAACCTGGGTAGATTGAGAATTGAATGGTTAGATGCTACTTCAATCAGGTGTATTGTGCCTACTGCTCTTAAATTAGGATAGGGGGCCACTCCTGCAAAGCGGTCCCCCGGGAGATTCCCCTGTACCCCTGTCGTCTAGTCCAAGCCTAAGGGGTACTTTGCACACTATGACATCGCAGGTGCAATGTCGGTGGGGTCAAATCGAAAGTGACGCACATCCGGCATCGCTGTCGACATCGGAGTATGTGAATCCTTTTTACTACGATTAACGAGCGCAAAAGCGTCGAAATCGTATCATTGGTGTAGCGTCGGTAATTTCCATAATTTCGGAAGGACCAATGTTACGATGTTGTTCCTCGTTCCTGCGGCAGCACACATCGCTGTGTGTGAAGCCGCAGGAGCGAGGAACTTCTCCTTACCGGCGTCCCGGCTGCAATGAGGAAGGCAGAAGGTGGGCGGGATGTTTACGTCCCGCTCATCTCCACCCCCCTGCTTCTATTGGCCGCCTGCTGTGTGACGTCGCTGTGACGCCGCACGATTCGCCCCCTTAGGAATTAGGCGGTTCACCGGGCAGAGTGACGTCGCAGGGCAGGTAAGTGCATGTGAAGCTGCCGTAGTGATAATGTTCGCTATGGCAGCTATCACAACATATCGCAGCTGCGACGGGGGCGGGGACTATCGCACTCGGCATCGCTACCATCGGCTTGCGATGTTGTAGTGTGCAAAGTACCCCTTAGTCTACGTGTTCTATTTCATACAGGTGATATGAACCCTGAAATCCGACTTTATTATGATTTTCTCAAATGGTCAATCTTAGGTCTACAGCATCTGACAAACTCAAGCTGCCCCACAGAGATGACATTCAAGTCAGAATATCAGGGCATTCAGTGTCCTACCTGCTGTGATAAGACTTCTGCCTGGATTAGGACATTGATGGAGGGCAGGCTGCTGTCTTCATAGCTTGACCTCCGTGTACTTATCCGGTCTCGTTCATTTTGTACGGCTATAATGAAAACAGAAGGGTTAACGACGAGAGTGTGTCTGGTGTAATGGAAAATGATTCTTTGTCAGTGAAGAGATGTAGGATAATGGACTCAGTAAGGTGTGAAAGGGGTTAACGAAGCTTGACTGACATAATATGAGATCAAAGTCAATGGACATCTAATCCTGGGAGTTTAGGGATGAGACTGTCCTGGGAGCATGGTTCCCAATCCTGCAGAGAGGTTCTTCCTAGTTCTGTAGATAGTTATATACAGTGCTAGACTGGGGTGTTAAGGGCTCACTAATCACGTTAATTCTGGGGTCCCACTGTTCAGTTCCATGCAAATATTCCATTACCCTCATTCACAAATTTACCTACGCATCTATATAATAAACTGGGTAGTTTGAAAACTGGATTATGAGATGCTGCATCTGTCTGTACGGATCGAATCAAGTATATTGTGCCAACTAGCGCTAATGTGGGAAGGTGGGGATTATGTCTGCACAGGGGCCCACCAGAGGTCCGAGCTGGATACAAAGACAGAGTGATATTAGATAGATAAATAGATAGATAGATGGATAGATGGATGGATAGATAGATACCGTATTTTTCGGACCATAAGACACACTTTTTTTCCTCCAAATGTTGGGGGAAAGTTGGGGGTGCGTCTTATGGTCTGACTGTGGCTGCGGGGAATGAGGGTGCTGCGGTGGAGCGGGTCATCGGGGGCACGAGCAGGCTACTATAGCAGCCTGCCGTGACCACGTGTGCCCGCTCGTTACATATGCACGCCCATCCTCCCGCCCATTTCTCAGCGCAGAAGCCGGCGCTGACAGGTGGGCGGGAGGACGAGCGGGGACGCGCGCATAGTAAAGAGCCGGTCCACATGATCACCCCTGGCAATTACAGCCTGGAGTGATCATGTGCGGCTGTATTCACTGCCCCCCGCACATCATTATCAGCGCGGGGTGCAGTGAATCAGTACACTCACCCGTCCCCGTGTGTGGAGTCGTTCCCCCGCAGCACGCGATGTCTTCCTGTCTGTGCCGGTCAGCTGATCTGTGCTGATCAGCTGATCGGCACAGACAGGAAGACATCGCGTGCTGCAGGGGAACGGCTCCACACACGCAGGTCAGCGGCGCAGAGAGGAAGATGATCGGTGCTGGAGGGAGTGAGGAAAAGGTGAGTATAAACGTTTGTTTTTTTTTCTCTGTGCTATAGGATACAGGCCATATACCAGGATGGTATATGAGCACGATGGGGGCATATAGCAGGATGGAAGTATATGAGCAGGATGGATGGGGGTATATGAACAGGATGGGGTATATGAACAGGATGGGGGTATATGAACAGGATGGATGGGGGGTATATGAACAGGATGGAAGTATATGAACAGGATGGGGGTATATGAACAGGATGGGGGTATATGAACAGGATGGGGGTATATGAACAGGATGGGAGTATATGAGCAGGATGGATGGGGGGTATATGAACAGGATGGGGGTATATGAACAGGATGGGGTATATGAACAGGATGGGAGTATATGAGCAGGACGGATGGGGAGTATATGAACAGGATGGGGGGTATATGAACCGGATGGGGGGTATACGAACCGGATGGGGGGTATATGAACAGGATGGGGGTATATGAACAGGATGGGGGCTATATGAACAGGATGGATGGGGGCTATATGAACAGGATGGGGGTATATGAACAAGATGGGGGTATATGAACAGGATGGGGGTATATGAACAGGATGGGGGTATATGAACAGGATGGGGTATATGAATACGATGGGGGAATATGAGCAGGATGCTAGTATATAAGCAGGATGGGGGTTTATAGCAGGATCATATACAAGGCAGGAGGATCATTACCAGGATGGGGTACCTTAGTAGAGAATTTGGGGACATTACCCCCATAACAGTGTCAGCAGCAGATCCTCGCCCCATAACAGTGTGTCATGACCACATTTTTTTGCTTAAAGTTTTATTTTCCTATTTTCCTCCTCTAAAACCAGGGTGCATCTTATAGTCCGGTGCGTCTTATAGTCTGAAAAATACGGTAGATAGATACCGTGGATATGTGATAGATAATAGATAGATAATAGCTAGAAAGATATATAAATAAATAGATAGAGGGATAGAGAGAGATATAGATAATAGATAGATAGAAAGATAAATAGATAGAGGGATAGAGACATATAGATAGATAGATAGAGGGATAGATAGATAGATAGATAGATAGATAGATAAAGGGATACAGGGATAGATAGATAGATAGATAGATAGATAGATAGAGGGATAGATAGAGGGATAGATAGATAGATAGATGGATGGATAGATGGATACCGTAGATATGTGATAGATAATAGATAGATAATAGATAGATAGAAAGATAGATAAATAAATAAATAGATAGAGGGATAGAGAGAGATATAGATAGATAGATAGATAGAGGAATAGATAGATAGAATCATAGATAGATAGATAGATAGATGGATAGATACCGTAGATATGTGATAGATAATAGATAGATAATAGATCGAAAGATAGTTAAATAAATAAATAGATAGAGGGATAGAGAGAGATATAGATAGATAGATAGAGGAATAGATAGATAGATAGAGGAATAGATAGATAGATAGAAGGATAGATAGATAGATAGGATAGATAGATAGATAGATAGATACAGTTAGGTCCAGAAATATTTGGACAGTGACACAAGTTTTGTTATTTTAGCTGTTTACAAAAACATGTTCAGAAATACAATTATATATATAATATGGGCTGAAAGTGCACACTCCCAGCTGCAATATGAGAGTTTTCACATCCAAATCGGGGAAAGGGTTTAGGAATCATAGCTCTGTAATGCATAGCCTCCTCTTTTTAAAGGGAACAAAAGTAATTGGACAAGGGACTCTAAGGGCTGCAATTAACTCTGAAGGCGTCTCCCTCGTTAACCTGTAATCAATGAAGTAGTTAAAAGGTCTGGGGTTGATTACAGGTGTGTGGTTTTGCATTTGGAAGCTGTTGCTGTGACCAGACAACATGCGGTCTAAGGAACTCTCAATTGAGGTGAAGCAGAACATCCTGAGGCTGAAAAAAAATGAAAAAAAGGAAAAAATCCATCAGAGAGATAGCAGACATGCTTGGAATAGCAAAATCAACCGTCGGGTACATTCTGAGAAAAAAGGAATTGACTGGTGAGCTTGGGAACTCAAAAAGGCCTGGGCGTCCACGGATGACAACAGTGGTGGATGATCGCCGCATACTTTCTTTGGTGAAGAAGAACCCGTTCACAACATCAACTGAAGTCCAGAACACTCTCAGTGAAGTAGGTGTATCTGTCTCTAAGTCAACAGTAAAGAGAAGACTCCATGAAAGTAAATACAAAGGGTTCACATCTAGATGCAAACCATTCATCAATTCCAAAAATAGACAGGCCAGAGTTAAATTTGCTGAAAAACACCTCATGAAGCCAGCTCAGTTCTGGAAAAGTATTCTATGGACAGATGAGACAAAGATCAACCTGTACCAGAATGATGGGAAGAAAAAAGTTTGGAGAAGAAAGGGAACGGCACATGATCCAAGGCACACCACATCCTCTGTAAAACATGGTGGAGGCAACATGATGGCATGGGCATGCATGGCTTTCAATGGCACTCGGTCACTTGTGTTTATTGATGACATAACAGCAGACAAGAGTAGCCGGATGAATTCTGAAGTGTACAGGGATATACTTTCAGCCCAGATTCAGCCAAATGCCGCAAAGTTGATCGGACGGCGCTTCATAGTACAGATGGACAATGACCCCAAGCATACAGCCAAAGCTACCCAGGAGTTCATGAGTGCAAAAAAGTGGAACATTCTGCAATGGCCAAGTCAATCACCAGATCTTAACCCAATTGAGCATGCATTTCACTTGCTCAAATCCAGACTTAAGACGGAAAGACCCACAAACAAGCAAGACCTGAAGGCTGCGGCTGTAAAGGCCTGGCAAAGCATTAAGAAGGAGGAAACCCAGCGTTTGGTGATGTCCATGGGTTCCAGACTTAAGGCAGTGATTGCCTCCAAAGGATTCGCAACAAAATATTGAAAATAAAAATATTTTGTTTGGGTTTGGTTTATTTGTCCAATTACTTTTGACCTCCTAAATTGTGGAGTGTTTGTAAAGAAATGTGTACAATTCCTACAATTTCTATCAGATATTTTTATTCAAACCTTCAAATTAAACGTTACAATCTGCACTTGAATTCTGTTGTAGAGGTTTCATTTCAAATCCAATGTGGTGGCATGCAGAGCCCAACTCGCGAAAATTGTGTCACTGTCCAAATATTTCTGGACCTAACTGTAGATAGATAGATAGATAGATAGATAGATAGATAGATAGAGGGATAGATGGATAGATAGATAGATAATAGATAGAGGGATAGATAGATAATATATAGATACATGATAGATAATAGATAATAGATAGAAAGATAGATACATGATAGATAATAGATAATAGATAGATAGAAAGATAGAGGGACAGATAGATTCTGATGTGATAGATAGATAGATAATAGATAGATAGATAATACATAGATACATGATAGATAATAGATAGATTATAGATAGATAGATAGATAATATATAGATACATGATAGATAATAGATAGATAATAGATAGCTAGATAGATAGAAAGATAGAAAAATAGAGGGATAGATAGATATCTGATGTGATAGATAGATATACATGATAGATACCCCTTTTCACTTGTAAAGCGCCATGGAACAAATGGCGTTATAATAATAAATAATAATAATAGATATCTGATAGATTTCTATCAATTGGATGTAAAGAATGAATGACAGCAAACAAAGGTCTTAAGATATATTTCCTGCATTGATTCCGCATGATTTTAACAGTGTGTATTCCTTACACAATAATTAACCTTTCTTTGCACAAACTGTAAAACTCCTTAAAAAAATGTAAGAATACTTAAGTTAAAAGTGATAAATCTGATCAAAACCCATTGATAATTATTTTGGGGAACACGTGGGGGACGCCTGCTACCAGGCCTCCAGGGGTTATATTTGCAAGTAAACTAGCTGTTAATATTATGACAGTTTATTCAGGGTTAACTGAGGAAACATTCATTGTTTACCAAGTGATTTTAGCTCATAAAGCGATTATGTGGTGACATTAGCCAAACCAAGACTGGCACAGTGATTTTCCCATGATGCCTATTAACACTACACAATTACTGCGGCAGAGATAGGACATACATGATGTGATCCGTCTTCCATTCTCATAATATTAAGGTTCCAGATTGTATCCTCCATTGAAAAAAATGGAAACCTTGTGGGAGTTTTCATTACAAGCTCCCAGTCATTGGTTAAATGGGACCCACCCTCACCCAAATATTTGCTCAGCGTTCACTGGTCATGGCATAAATGTTAAAACCATTGAACATTAACAGAAGTAGAAATATAGATAAATATGAGATGTGATGAGCGGAGAAAGAATTCCAGAGATACTGCATCAAGGGGTAAATCCAAAATACTGCATTGTCTTGTAACTCCATTACGCAGTGTCCTGTAACTCCAAGTGTCAGTGTGTCATTGTCCTGTGAGCCCTAATTAAAACTGCCATTCTTCTGTACCCCACGTGTCAGTGTGTCATTGTCCTATCACTTCAGGTGTCTGTGTGTTTTTGTCGTATACCCCAAATGTCAGTGTGTCATTGTCCTGTAACCCGCAGTTACCAGGGATATTCTCCAGTACCCCACGTGTTAGTGTGTCATTGTCCTGTGACTCCCAATTACCAGGGTTATTCTCCAGTACCCGAGATGTCAATGTGCCATTGTCTTGTGACTCCCAATTACCAGGGTTATTCTCCAGTACCCGAGATGTCAATGTGCCATTGTCCTGTGACTCCAAATTACCAGTGTTATTCTCCTGTACCCCTCATGTCAGTGTGTCATTGTCCTGTGACCCCCGATTATCATGGTTATTCTCCTGTTCCCCACGTGTCAGTGTGTCATTGTCCTGTGACCCCCCCCCCCAATTACCAGTGTTATTCTCCTGTACCCCACGTGTTAGTGTGTCATTGTCCTATTACCCCCAATTACCAGGGTTATTCTCCTGTACCCCACATGTCAGTGTGTCATTTGAAACTACAAGTGTCAGTCTCTTGTGGTTCTGTAATCCTAGTATCAGTATGTCATTTATCTGTATGACAATTCTTAGTGTGTCATTCTCCTGTACCCCACGTGTCAGTGTGTGATTGTCCTATCACCTCAAGTGTCTGAGTGTTTTTGTCCTGTACCTCAAGTGTCAATGTATTGTTTTCTATTCCAAATGTCATTATCCTATCACCCCAAGTGTCAGTGCCCTGGCAGACACAGATAAAAAAAGGCTCCTGGGCCAGAACAATGTATGGGTCCTTTACAGTACAATAGTTCTGTCTATGAGAGTAGTGTGCCGATAAAGAAATAGAAATTATCCCCCTTAACTCTTTGGCCCCTGTGAGACTCCACCAACAATATGTCCGCCCATGTGTCATTATTCTGGTACCCCAAATCCGAAAAGTCTGTGTCTTATTGTTCTGTACCTCAAGTATCTGTGAGTCATAACTGTGATTCCCTAATTATCATTATGTCATCCTCCTGTACCCCTGGTTTCAGTGTGTCCTTGTCTTGTGTCCTAAATGTGTTTGCCATTGTTCTGTAGCCCAAGTTTCAGCATGCAAATGTTCTATCCCACCTAGTTTCTATATGTCATGGTTCTGTACCCCAAGAGTCTGAGGATGATTGTTCTGTTATCTGTTTTGTCAAAGTATAATTTTTCAGTATCCTAAGTGATGATGGGTATTGTCCTAAGTGACGATGGGTATTGCTTTCTGGTCCCCCAATTGCCTGTGTGTCACTGTTCTGTATGCCAAGTGTCAGTGCGAGATTATTCTTGCACCTCAATGTGTCAGTGTGTTTGTACAGTACTCAGTGTCTGTGTCTCATTATTTGTTTCCTCATTGTGTTGTCAGTGTGTCATCTTTCTGTGTATTCATGTGTAGTTTGGCTCTTTTAGACGTCTAACCCTTATGGGTTCCCATCAAATGTACTGTACGTATATACGTATGTTAAAAACAGACCCGAAAAACTAAAGCCCCTCCCCCCACACACATTACATGGCTGTCAGCCAAACAATGGTTGGGCCAATCGGTCAGCCAGCAGCTATCTCACATGACACTCTCATACACAGGAGCGCTCACTCGACTGAGCGTGCCTGTGTTCTCTGTGAGAGAGCCGCTGCCAGACATCTCATTTCTTAGAGCACAAAAGGATTGGAAGTTCGAAACCAGTTAGGCGGGATCCGTAATTCCCCTGACATCATATGTAAGGGCAGAGATAAGGGGCCCCCATTCACATTTGATTATTGGCCAAATCCATTGATGTTGGGGTTCATTGATAACGATTTTTTAAGCACTATCTAAATTAATCTGCTATGTACTAAGCAAATAAAATGTCTGACATCAAAACATTTACTACCCTGCTTATCTGCAGCCTGGAACCACCTGAATCATAACTTCTGAAGGCTAGGCCCTTGTCTCTGACGGGACATTCCCTATAATTCATTAGGTGGGCGCCATTTCAAGTCAATTGGAACAGGTTAATAAAAAGTGTCCCTCACCTTCTTTCTTCATTCCAGCCCGAAAACACTTTTTTAACCTGCAGTATCGACACTGGTTCCTCTTGTCTTTGTCAACCACACATTGTCTATTAAACCTGAAATGAAACAAAGAAGGGGGTGCTACTCATCAAACCCATGATTCAAACCTGCTTCTAGAATTAGCCATAAGCCCAAACAAATCAGAGTTCTGGAGTCTGTAACTCCTTTCGCATTGTTCATTACTGAAAATGTACATTCGAAGACACCTTGTTGAGTCAGAGATTTCCTTTGACAGATGAAATATAATTTTGGAAGGTGGTGGACTACACTAGGATGATGATCTTTTAACATCTATGACATATGAGAAAATCCCTTTTGGGAAGACTTTAGATGGGTCACACAAGTCAGATGAGTAGTATGCAAAAACTTGAATTCCCTGTGGCTAGGATAAAGAAAAAAGGGAATTAAAGGAGTATTCCAGTAGCGTAGGTATCCGTGATTATAACCATGAGAAACTAACTGTCACTATATGTGTGGCCGTTACCTTGAATACCGAAGATACAGTAATGCCCTGTACATGAGGTAAGTGACAGCTTTTCAGAAGAACTATACTACATTTCAAATTGATATTATTCTTATTATTACACCTATTACATATTGAGATGGGATGTTGGAGATGGGAGTACCCTTTTAGGCCACCCGTACACATTAGACTAATGTCAGCTGAACCCGCAGATATTGATTGAAGTTTGGCCAACACTCCAATGTGTATGGGGGCCCCAGACAATTGATTGTTACAGGAGTTAAAGATCTGGTATGCCCAATCCTTACCACTCTTGACATCATCTGTGGTGGAGAGTCATCAAATGGTCAATCAATCCCATCAAAATTAGAGGGTTTGGCTGACAATGAATGGTTTTCCAATCACAAAACGTATTATTCTCCTCTTCTGCTCCCACGCTTACGCTCCAGTGTTGCTCAAATCTTTGTTGACATGGCAAGTTAATAAAAATGTGACACCTGATGAAGTCGCCAGTGTGAGCATCAATATGAATGGGGTCTTTGGTCCCTACGTGGGTGGTAACATGTTTTTTTCTTCTCTGGTTTCATTGATGCTGCTAGGTTATAATTGCATGTATCTGACAAGAACTAATATATTTATCAAACCATGTTCTTAATATATGAATTTTTCAGGGTCAACGGTTACTTTATACATATGCGGAGGGCCACACATTTTGACCTTCGGCTACTGTACCTATTTACCATTGTGGCTGGTTAACTTGCATGGATCCCCATTGGAAATCTTGAATTATAGGAACCTGAGTGTGATAGCGGCCTGTGATTCCTTCTCTTCACCTCATTTTCACTGACATGTCATAAAAGGCAATTGTTGGAAAGAATCTCTAAAAGAGACGCTCTATTGAAGACTTGATTGATTCATTAGGAAGTCCTACTGCTAATGAATTTACATTAGGACCCATATGCCTCACCTATATATTGATTAACCAATTTCCATTTACTAAATTGCTCTAAATATAGATCCACCCTACCTGCATGAGTACATATGGTTCTTTCTGACGCTTCTTCTGAAAAAGCCTTTACATCCATCACAACTGGAAGCCCCGTAATGTTTTCCTGTCGCTCGGTCACCGCAAATTGCACACAAAGAGTTAACACCGATATTGTTTGCAGCATTGAGACTGGTCACCTCTGATGGTGATGTATCTGGAGATATATAAGATATACATTATTTAGTATTCAAACAGTAGTAACATTTTGAAAATCAAAGATATGGATTAATTATTTAAGTAAAAGCTAGTAATATTTTACTTTTCAGAAACAACACTGGAGTTTTTTATTCCTAGGTAGGCCATCATGATTATGGAGACCAATGTGGTGGCTCATAATGATCCATGTTGTTCCCTCAAATGGGTTGGTCCATTTGAGACAATTCTTTTTTCTTTAGAAGGGTTCCTTCTTAAGAAGATGAACATTCTACACCCAAAGATCAACTAACTGTAAAGGTACTGTCACACATAACGAGATCGCTAGCGAGATCGCAGCTGAGTCACCGTTTGGTGACGCAGTAGCGATCCCGTTAGCGATCTCGTTATGTGTGACACTTACCAGCGATCAGGCCCCTGCTGTGAGATCGCTAGTCGTTGCTGAATGGTCCAGGTCATTTTCTTCAAAGGCGACGTCCTGCTGGGCAGGATACATCGCTGTGTTTGACACTGAGTGACAGGGTCACAGTGACTGCTGAGATCGTTATACAGGTCGCTACTGCGACCTGTATTGTTCCTGCATCGCTGGTAAGATCTGACTGTGTGACATCTCACCTGCGACCTCCCAGCGACTTACCTGCGATCCCTATCAGGTCGCATTGTTTTCGGGATCGCTGGTAAGTCGTTGTGTGTGACTGGGCCTTAAGCTAAGAGGAGACCTGTATTGTTCAACTGTTCTTCAGCACTTCCACAAGTGATCTACAGTATTACACAATATTCAACTGAAATCAATGGACTGTCCATGTATGCGCAGAGGTAGTAGGTCCTCCAGGAAAAGATATCCTGTTTGTAGCTAATCTCCACTTATTGATAAAGGTCTAGAATGAGTGACTTTTGGCAAATGGGTCTTGTGTTTGAATGGGAAGCTGTTGTATCAAAATGTTAGAGAACATCTACGGTAATTATATATTTCATTTTTCGAACTACATTTGTGTAAGCACCATAGAGGCAGATTCTACAGGTCAATTAAGACATTAGGGAAAGCTAATTGAACCCAAGGATTCCAGCGAGAAGACCAGACCATCTTCATGAATAGAGGGCTCTACTTTGATAGATGATGTGGTGGAAGATAAGGATCAGCCTTGTTGAATATCATTGCTCAGCTGCTTACTCCTTCCTCCTGTGCATGCATACCCACCTCTTCCAACAAACCTACAACCTACAATAGCCCTCAGTCCAGTAGACCACTGCGCAACCAGCTCTGTCCTCACCTATTGTACCATCACCTATTCCCTGTAGACTGTGAGCCTTCGGGGGCAGGGTCCTCTCTCCTCCTGTACCAGTCCGTTTTGTACTGTTAATGATTGTTGTACGTATACCCTCTTTCACTTGTAAAGCGCCATGGAATAAATGGCGCTATAATAATAAATAATAATAATAATAATAATATGGGGGAGTCTGGAGAGATAACTAGATAGGTAAAAAGTAGCCAGTTTTGCCCTTACTTTAGTCCGGCATACTTCTGAGTATGTTGTCTTTTGAATTGTACATTTTTAAATACGCCTTATGGTACCAGAGTTATGAGGCTTTTTATTTAGTACTAATTTTAATGATCTTTACCAAGGGGGTGTGGCTCACATATTGTCCAGGGACATGTCTTTAGGATGTGCTGCATGCTTACCCTGTGGGCAATGCCCTCTTGGTAACAAAAATTAACAGTAAATAAAAAGCCCATATCTATGGAACCATATGGAACATTTAAAAAAACCCAAAAACAAAACAAAAAAAGAACAAAAAGAATAACAAAAAATGCGGTATAGTAAGGAGAGGAGCAGGAATAAAAAATAAGAGCAAAAACTGGTCACTTTTGCTGGTAACAAGTCCTCTTTTATTGCTCTATGGAGCCAGTGAAGGGGGGAGGGATTTTTACCCATTGAAGTTTTTGCTTTTTCAAAATGCAGACGTCTTTATTTCCAAGCACCTTTGTAACAGTTCTATAAATGCTGCGATTTAATAACTCATGAACCAACAAACTCCAGAAGAAACAAAATACCAGGCCGCACCCAAAATCAGTGCAGCCCTAAGCTGTCAACTACTTTTACTATGTAACACCCTGCAGAACAATCATATGTCACACAGATGATAAGTAAAAATTAACCAAATAAGAAACACCGGTACAGAAAGGTAACGGGCAAGCCAGGGGCGGATATACCATTGGTGCAACGGCCTGTGCAGCCACACAGGGGCCCAAGAGGTTGGGGGGCCCATTTCTACTCCCAAAACAGGTGGAATTGTGAATTTTGATGAGTCCTTGGACTGTAAAGGGCCCATATACTGTTCTTGCATAGGGAGCCTTTTCTGTCTGTGTCCGCCAGTGGCGCCAGTATAAGATGTATCACCACTTCATGCACCATTTTCAATGTCTGAGAAATATCTGACAGTAAATGTTAGCCTGAAGTATAAAGTTTTTCAATGACAACATAAACATTAGCATTTTATGCTCTACCCTAGGAAACTTGCATCAAAAATAAATTGACACTAAAACCTATTACCCTATTAATACTCAGTATCTGTTGGTGGATCCTCCCTTCTTTGACAGGCTACACCTTTAGTCTAGAATGCAGGAGGAAGGGATCTTCTATATTCACTTTTATGCATGACTTTTTACGTGCAGCAATCAGATCGGTCTTGTTAGTAGAATTTTTTTTATGGGATAGTAAAATGTCTATAGATCTGCCAGACAGGGTTGGTCTACTTTATTGTACATCTATAGTTAACATTTATGTTGATAGATCCTTTCTTCTTTGTCAGGATCTACCACCAATTGTCCAATGTGTAAGGCTATGTGCCCAAGGGACTATTTACCTGCAGATATATCCTCAGGTACGTCCGCAGGTTTCTCGCAGCAGCTCCTCGGAATCCGCAGCTATCCATTGCTGCGGGATTCCAGCAAACTATCTGCGGTAAACCTGTGGACATTCATGCGACTTACCTGCGGAAGTCCCGGCCTCCATCTCCATAGTGGAGAGACGGGACATCAGCAGGTATTTCTGCAGGAATAATTGACATGCAGTTACGTGCGGCTACCGGACATCTGCAGCATATTCCGCAGCCGCACATACTGCAGCATGGACAGATCACGCCCCATGTCCCAAAGGATAAAATGGGGAATGTCTGTACTTGCTAAAACCTCCAGATGTAGCTAGAAAATCCAGATAAATCCACAGGTTTTCCGTGGCAAAATCCACCGGTGCATTGTCCCGTGGGCACATAGCCTAAGACTCTTCTGTACTATCTTGCTGCCCTCTTTTTGTAGAAATAAAATAGACCATGTTGGTTGATTCTTCCTTTTTTAGCAAGATCTACCAAACATCTATTGCACATGTATATGGGGTCTTCTAGACCATTTTGGTAGACCTTTTCTTCTTTGACATTACAACCAATGGTCTAATATAAAGTATATTGGCTTGGAGTGTCTCTAGGTAGATCACTAGTATGGCAATCCTGGGAATTCAGATTTTCTAGAGTATCTTAAAAGTCAACATGGTCCAGAATCAAATACTGTAGATTTTGTTGGTGGATTCCTCTTTCTTTGGCAGAATCCACCATTGTTCGAATGTATATGGACAAGTTATCTTGTAACCTCATTAATGTCTCCTTTCGGTAGGAAATCAGGTACAAAATGTTGGCATTTTTCCCATCAATGGGAAGATCTACCAAGGTCAAGTATGATTGAGTAAGGAGGTCTTCCTGAACCAATGGGATATCTACTATTGGGTTGAATAGACCACATTAAGTCAACAAAGCTAAACATTATCAATAAGTATTTTCATTTTTCTTCACCATCAATTCTTCTTCTTTATCATATTTCATACCATACATAAACTCCAACAATTTAATATTTTTTTCTCCATTCAGTTCATTGAAGTAATCGGTTCCATCTGGGGAATTTCTGAATTCCATTTTTGAAGGATTTAGTTGGAAGCCCACAATAAAGTAATGAACTGAGACCACAATATTGTGCGACCCTGGCCGAAGATGTAGATAAGAAAGATACTGTATGTTCCCTTTCTAATTAATTGTACATTTGTGGGTATCATAGAAAGTCGGCAATGATGGTTTGCATACTCCAACAAACTGGAATACGTAACAACTGTCTGGTGAGTGACTAAAAACAGTCACAAAATACAAAGGAAATATGATTATTGTTACCTTTTATTGTTTTTAAACCATTTGTATGCTACACACTGCAGAGTCTGTCAGAGTGTTATAGTATTTCAGACTTTATTTGCTTATGGTTTGCTGTATATATCTTAGGGTACCTTCACACTTAGCGATGCAGCAGCGATCCGACCAGCGATCTGACCTGGTCAGGATCGCTGCTGCATCGCTACATGGTCGCTGGTGAGCTGTCAAACAGGCAGATCTCACCAGCGACCAGTGAACAGCCCCCAGCCAGCAGCGACGTGCAAGCGACGCTGCGCTTGCACGGAGCCGCCGTCTGGAAGCTGCGGAGACTGGTAACTAAGGTAAACATCGGGTATGGTTACCCGATGTTTACATTAGTTACCAGTGTGAGCAGGGAGCAGGGAGCCGCGCACACTAAGCGCTGGCTCCTTGCTCTCCTAGCTACAGTACACATCGGGTTAATTAACCCGATGTGTACAGCAGCTACATGTGCAGAGAGCCGGAGCCGGCAGCACAGGCAGCGTGAGAGCTGCGGAGGCTGGTAACTAAGGTAAATATCGGGTAACCACCTTGGTTACCCGATGTTTATCTTGGATACAGCTTACCTCAGCTGTCAGACGCCGGCTCCTGCTCCCTGCTCGCTTCATTTGTCGCTCTCTTGCTGTCACACACTGCAATCTGTGTGTCACAGCAGGAGAGCGGCTTTGAAGAAAACGAACCAGGGCTGTGTGTAACGAGCAGCGATCTCGCAGCAGGGGCCAGATCGCTGCTCAGTGTCACACACAGCGAGATCGCTAATGAGGTCACTGCTGCGTCACAAAAAGCGTGACTCAGCAGCGATCTCGGCAGCGAGCTCGCTGTGTGTGAAGCACCCCTTAGTTTTGGAGGAGGGGAGAAAAGTTGTAGACATTCTTGAGTTAAGTGGTTTACTTATGTTGAGTGGACATCTTGGAGATAACCCTAACCTTGTCCTATCTTTAACTAGAAACCAAAAGTAATTTATTATAAACTACATGGTAAATAGGTAACGTTATGCCATCAATACTTGCTATGCTGTATGCTGAAGGTGAGATCTGTGGAGGACCTGGGATCTCATATAGTCCACAGCCCAAACTGTGTAATAATTAAATTTCCCTATCGAGGTGTTGTAGGTAAATTGCATTTCTTACAAGGTTCTCCTACAAATTACAGATGATGTCTAGGGGTTCCGGAAGCTGTAATCTGCTTCCTACTGAGTTGTAAAAAGTGAATAACCTCTCTGAAGTTGATCATACTGATCATACACATGTAGCAGCTTTAAGGCCCAGTCACACACAACAACTTACCAGTGATCCCGACAACGATACGACCTGATAAGGATCGCTGGTAAGTCGCTGGGAGGTCGCTGGTGAGATGTCACACAGTCAGACCTAACAATGACGCAGTAGTGATGAGCGACCTGTATAAAGATCTCGGCAGATCGTTATATATGTATAATGACCCTGTTAGGAGGTCGTTGGTAGGCATCAAACACAGCGATGCGTCCTACCCAGCAGGACATTGCCTTTGAAGAAAATGGTCTGGACCATTCGGCAATGACTAGCGATCTCACAGCAGGGGCCTGATCGCTGGTAGGTGTCAAACATAACGAGATCACTGGCAAGATCGTTGTTACGTCACAGAAACTGTGACTCAGCCACGATCTTGTTAGCAATCTCGTTGTGTGTGATGGAGCCTTCACACTACAGCTACCACATAAACATATCATAGCACATATGTTTAACGGTGGGTTCAGACAGACAACATAATTATCAGGGCCATTGAGTTCGGAAATTGTTGAAGTCCATATGGAACATCACCCATATACTGTACATTAGCACATATACTACAATGGGTTATGTGTGCTGTCTATAAAAATAGTTGTATGACCAAGGCTTAACATATCAAGAGCCCGGCATCATTAGGTACCTGCGTTATCACTCTTGTTCAAAGCAACAACCATAGTGGAGCTTCCATTTTTTTCCCACAGCAGTATACAAAATGAAATCTGGGTTCTGATTCTTTGTTCTGGGAAATGAAGCAGCTTTTTAATGAAATATCGCTAATCTATGGGGGGTTTTCCCTGTGAAATTTTATCATATCAACTGTAATGAACGAACAAAAATAGTGAAAAGGTTTGTCCAGAACTTTAATATTGACGACCTATTTTTAGGATAGGTCATCAATGTCTGTTCGGTGGGGGGGGTGACACCGGGGTCCTCTGTCGATCAGTTGTTCCCAATTCCAGCAGCGCCTGGAACTACTCAATTGTGTAGCTGCAGTGCACAATTTCCTCTATGGAATAGTGCCAGCAGCTGGGTATGGCATATCCATTCCCTATTGGTTTGAATAGGAGGCGGATATGCAGTAGCTGCGGCCACTATATGGTTGACGGAGCTGTGCTGTGTAACTCCGCAAAGGAGTAGTTCTGGCTGCCACCGATACTATGAACAGTTGATCAGCGTGGGTGCCGGGTGTTGCACCCTCACCGATCAGACATTGATGACCTATCCTAAGGATAAACCATCAATGTTAAAGTCCCAGACAACCCCTTTCAATATGCTTTTCTGGACTTGTATTTCAATATGCTGGAGACCCCTTTTTCCCTTGTGCCAAAGCTGAGGGCCATTTATAAGCTGAGGTGTTTGCTTTGGTGGATTCAGGACACTTATGTATTATACAGATAACATTTATCTGAATGGTCCGCAAGTAATACTACATTTCCTCTGGTGTGGTCTCTGCGGGAAACGTCTAGTTTTTCACAGCTTACTATGGCAAAAGTAGCTTTTTTTCTGTTCATGTTGTGAGTCAAACCCACAGCAATCAGCAAAGCCCCTACCAGTGGTTGTTTATAGGGAAATACTTAAAGGGATCATCCATGGTTACCAACACTGGTGTTAGAAGTGCAAAGATGCTTTAGACCAGTACAGGTCCCACCCAAAACCTTCCAGAAACATCCAATCTCTTTCTTTATGGCTGCGGGCATTAGCCGAGCGCTGAGCTTGGTAACCCAATAGGAAACGAATAGCGGATGAAAGTGCCCTGATTAGCAAAAAGGTGTGGGTCCTAGTGGTTGGAGCCCCACTGATCTATAAGTTACACCCTATGCTGTGGATAGGTGATAATTTATTTTCATAGAACAGCCCCTTTAAGTACCTATCTAGCTCACATCCTTAAGGGGTTAAAAAAGAAAACATTGGCTGATCTGTATATAAGAAGCTAAAGAAACCTTTTACGACTATTAAAAGTAAAGGTGTTTTTATGAGGTCTGGCTAAAAGTGAAAAACAGGAAGTATACCATTTGACTCTTAAGGGAGCTTTACACGCACCGACATCGCTAGTGATGTCGCTCATGAAAGCACCCGCGCCCGTCGTTTGTGCGTCACGGGCAAATCGCTGCCCATGGCGCACACTATCGCTAGGAGCCGTCACACATACTTACCTTCCTAGCGACGTCACTGTGACGCCGCACGAACCGCCCCCTTAGAAAAGAGGCTGTTTGCCTTCGTGATTTAGTCATTTTATACAGCAGCAAAGAGGAAAGAATGAAGAGAAACGTTTCCCCAGAAAGGAGAGCTTCCAGCGAAGGATAAGTAATTTTCTACGGGGATGTAGAGCTGAGCAAAATATTGAACAGAGCACCAGAGAGAGTTGACAGAGGGAACCGAGCAATCGAGGGACACGGGAATATTGGGAAACCATTGAGAGAACAGAAGCACTAGCTCCTGGCTCACTGGTGTCCTTACATTGAAGTTAATCTGTCACCAGGTTTTTGCTACGTATTCTGAGAGGAGTCTGAAATTGAGACAGAGATCCTTATTCTAGCAATGTGACACATATTGGGCTGCTTGCTGTTCTTTTCATAAAATGATTGTTTTATTAGCAGGACAATATCATTGGAGGACCAGAACATCTGCTGTCATGTAGTTCCCCATATTCATAAGTAGTGATGAGCGGATCAGGATTGTAAAATTCTGGATTCGAGCAGTTTCAAAGGTACCATGGTGCCAGCTGGCAGCAGTGATGTCACTCAGTTCACCGGAGGTTGCACCAGTTTTCCCACGGTATGACCTGCGGTGACTTAAGTACCGCACTCAGTGTGGGGGCATGTCTGATTGCAACCAATCTGGGCGGCGGTGGGCGGGGAAAGCAGTGCATATGAGCCTAATGCACGGCACTGGAAGAGAAAGCGTGGCCTGGGAGCAGTGTACAGCCATGCCGGAGCCTCAGTAAGTATAGCGCACTTGCTCATATCCTCCTATCTCTTCTACCACCATTTTTAATTGCCAGATTCTGGTCCTCATAGAATTATATGGGGACCGGAATCCGGCTCATAGTCCGCTCATCACTTTCGTCACTATTCATGATCCCTATATAACCCTGCCCACACCACAGATTAGCTGCTTACTGAATTTTTATCCATAGATTAATGTTTTTCTCTTAAACATCCTACGATCCTACGAAAAGTACAAAAAATACAGTTTTCTTTAATTTTATGTTTGAGAATTTTTTATATATTTTTTTTTTAAATATCATTTTTACTTTGATACGCCTTTAGATTTCATTCTGTATTTGTTCTAATTGAATAGGTACCAAATAGCCTGGTGTATATTATTTTTTCTAGAGTGGTATATAAATATTATGCTTTATTTTTGAACAGTGGATATTCCCTGCCATCGTTTTGCAGGCCATAGCAATCATGTAGAATATGAAACCTTTCAAAACCCTATTATTTGCATAACACCCCATTGTACATATGCAAGTATAGTTTGCCCTTTGGCCTTTTATATATTTTTTCTGAAATTAGACATAAAAATAAAAAGTTGCACTTTCCTATATTATTTTTTGCTACTTTTTTGTGTTTTTTTTGTTATATAATTATTTTACTAGCCTAACCCTAGAGCAAGAGACTAAAAAAATAAAGATATTATCCAGTTTATTATTTTTTAATACAGGACACTTTTCTACATTCGGGATAGCTCTTCCAGCAGATTTCTCAATTGAGAGGAGAGTTGGGAAGCTCTTAGATTTTTTGACAAATCACAGCTGTCATAAACTCACCAGAACACCCACTAGGGCAATCAGGATGAGTTGGGTAAAGCGCCGGAAATGTCGCATCTAATGGATGCAACAATTCCGGGACGGCTGCGGGCAGCTATTATTAGACTGGGGCCCCAATAACAATGCGCTTCCTCAGTCTGAGAATACCAGTACCAGACCCCAGCTGTCCACTTTATCTTGGCTGGGTATCAAAATTGGGGGGGCTGTACACTGTTTTTTTAAATTATTTATTTAAATAATTAAAAAAAAATTGCATGAGGTCCATCATATTTTGATACACAGCCAAGATAACATACACAGCTGGGGGCTGCAGCCTGTAGCTACCTGCCTTATCGGTGCTGGGTATCAATATACAGGGAACCCTTCAACGTTTTTTTTAATTTGTTATTTACTTTTACACTCCACAACCATTTAGATATGCCGGCACTATGGCAGTCTGACGGCAATGGATTACATTATATATTATTAATATTATTCATCACAGAAAGTGGGTGCTAGAAGCAGTGAATATGCATGAAAGTTAATGAGAGGACCCGGAAGTTGTGTGACAGCCACGCGGAGACTTGCTAAGTATAACTGTCCTGTTTTAATCTCTATTTTGCTTCATTTTAACTTTTAGTGTGCAGAGTAGAAACTACACGTCACAGGCAGACTGTGACGCTACTAACCGGCGAAAACCCATGCTATTGAAGTGCGAAGGCAAGGCTTTCTTCTGGGCAGCCTGGAGAAACTCATTAGCATAAAGCGAGAAAAGATGATATTTCAACAAGTGATCTGTCATGAGGTATACAAGTAAGGGGGGCTTTACACGCAACAACATTGCTAACGAGATGTCGTTGGGGTCAAGGAATTCGTGACGCACATCCGGCCTCGTTAGCGACATCGTTGCGTGTGAAACGTACGAACGACCGCTAACGATCAAAATTACTCACCATATCGTTGATCGTTGACACGTCGTTCTAATTTCAAATATCGTTGCTGTTGCCGGACGCAGGTTGTTCGTCGTTCCTGCGGCAGCACACATCGCTATGTGTGACACAGTCGTACCTGCGGCCGCCGGCAATGAGGAAGGAAGAAAAGAGGTCGGCAGGATGTTCCGGCCGCTCATCTCCGCCCCTCCGCTTCTATTGGGCGGCCGCTTAGTGATGCCGCTGTGACACCGAACGAACATCCCCCTTAGAAAGGAGGCGGTTTGCCGGCCACATCGACGTCGCTAGGCAGGTACCGTATTTTTCGCTTTATAAGACGCACTTTTGTTCCCCCAAATTTTGGGGGAAAGTAGGGGGTGCGTCTTATAAGCCGAATATACGGGGGGGGGGGGTGTATATATATATGTACACTGCAGCATCCAGGGGAGGTGGGGGCAGCAGCTCTGGAGCACAGGGGAACGCTGCGGGCTGCAGCCTTTGTTCTCCTGCACCCGCTCATATAATATGCACAGCCGCTGTCCATCTCCAATGGTGCTGAAATCGCACCGCAGTGAGGGGCTGGGGCAGCGGTGCATATTATATGAGCCTGCGCCCCCCTGTGATGGCACATGCCCCCCCTGTGTTAGATTTGGCCCCCAGGCTGCTGCTCATTTTAAAATAAAAAAGCTTTACTTACCCCTGCAGCGTTTCTCCCCGTGTCCCTGCTTCCACTGTGATCAGGCAGAGAGCTCAGCCTGCTGTGCCGATCACATGACCGCACTGAGAACCAGGAAGTGGAAGAACAGAAGCACGGAGCCAGACAGGAGGGAGCTCAGCGCTGGAGGAGGTAAGGAAAGAGTGTTTTATTTTACTATGGGCAGCAGCCTGGGGGCGATATCTAACACAGGGGGACTTGTGCGATCTATAGGGGCCATGGGCAGCACTATGGGGGCGATATCTAACACAGGGGGACTTGTGCGATCTATATAGGAGCCATGGGCAGCACTATGGGGGCGATATCTAACACAGGGGGACTTGTGCGATCTATAGGGACCATGGGCAGCACTATGGGGGAGATATCTAACACAGGGGGACTTGTGCGATCTATAGGGACCATGGGCAGCACTATGGGGGCGATATCTAACACAGGGGGACTTGTGCGATCTATAGGTGCCATGGGCAGCACTATGGGGGCGATATCTAACACAGGGGGACTTGTGCGATCTATATAGGGGCCATGGGCAGCACTATGGGGGCGATATCTAACACAGGGGGACTTGTGCGATCTATAGGGACCATGGGCAGCACTATGGGGGCGATATATAACACAGGGGGACTTGTGCGATCTATAGGGGCCATGGGCAGCACTATGGGGGCGATATCTAACACAGGGGGACTTGTGCGATCTATAGGGGCCATGGGCAGCACTATGGGGGCGATATCTAACACAGGGGGACTTGTGCGATCTATAGGGGCCATGGGCAGCAGCATGGGGGCGTTATCTAACACGGGAACGTGTGCAATCCATAGGGGACCATAGGCAGCACAGGGGAACGTGTGCCATCACAAGGGGGCTATATTCAATATAAGGGGGCCATATCAAGATTAAGGGGGCTAATTTTAGGATGGGGGGCTATGAGGGACATATACCCTATATGATTTGTTAGAGGGACACTGGCATTATAAGATGGACCCCATTTAACATTAAAAAAAATAAATTCTCTTTTCCTTCACCAAATTTGGGGGTGCGTCTTATAATCAGGTGCGTCTTATAAAGCGAAAAATACGGTAAGTATGTGTGACGGGGACTAACGATGTTGTGCGCCACGGGCAGCGATTTGCCCGTGACGCACAACCGACGAGGGCAGGTGCTTTCACCAGTGACATCGCTAGCGATGTCGCTGTGTGTAAAGTGTCCGTAACACTATTTTCAACATCCTATAACCTGTATGCCCATATTAACAGTTTAAAATGGTCAAAGTGGTAACAGATTCCCTTTAATGAATTTAGGCATTTGGCTATTGCTGTTATTTTGTTATTCCTTATGAAACTTAACAGCTGGGTGTTACGAATACCCTTGTCAAGGGGGCATATCCTGATACAGTCTGAATACTATCAGCACTTATAGGATAATATCAAACTGTAAAGGGTCACATTCCCAACTGGTGAAACTATTTGTCAATTTGTTCATACAGTACTTGGAGAAATAACAAAGGAACAGTACAAGAAAATTATCTAGAATTGTTTTTTTTTCAATGGCAATTCAATAATTCATTAACTCAATTATCTTGTGAGGGTTGTCAGATCTTCTTTAGGGTATGCGCACACACAGCCTTCTTTTAGATGTCACACGAGCTGAGTTTTCAGAGACAAAGACGCTCTAGGAAAACGCTTGTGCCTTTCCCTAATGATTTTCTCATAGGTTTTTAGGCAGCTCCCCTACCAAACTTTGTTTTTTCTTATAAAAGCATTAATTAGCAAGTGGTTTCCAATCAAAGGCCGCCTGAAGAATGAACATGACACTTCTTTTAACTTTTGAGGCCTAAAGCAGTTAAAAGAGTTGACAAAAGATGGAACATATTATACATAGCTGTGCATTACGCTCATTTAATGCTTTTTTGGGGGCTGAATCTGCCTGAAAAAACATTGTGTGCACTTACCCTAAAGGTCAAAGCCTTTTTTTCTAAGTCATCAGTGTGTCTGGACGCCATGGCTATGTGGTGAAGGGTTTAGGGTATATCATTAACAGATGTTAGGGTAGGTCCAGACTTTATTGCAGATTTAAAGCCTCATGTAATCTGCCCAGAAACTGCCTGCCTCCCATTGACTTCATATAGAGATCCTGGTTAACGTCAAAATGTGCAGATTTTTTTTCTGTGTTGATTTGAATTTAACAACTAGGACAAAAGCAGGCCATGCAGGAACCGCAGAGAGTTGCCCTCTAAATTGGGTTAATTTGTTCATGGAACCACAACATAATCTGATGATCTGCAAATTTTTTCAACATAGTAACAAGGAACCAAAGATTACTCAGCATTGTAAACTGTGGTAAGGATTTGGGTTTTGTATTTTTCACTGATGACGACTAGTGAGCCTGAAATGTCACCTTCCAGGTAACCCTAAAAACATTGTTGATCCAGATAAAGGTCATTCAGCATGGCTGACACAACCTGTTACGTAACGTCATAAACTCGTCATGTACCCAGGCTGGACACTACAGACAACCAAAGATTTCCTTGCCCTTTTCTGCTTTTGCTTCCTGAGAATCCAGCCCCATTTGTTTGCATGAATCAGGAGAGAAGACGACTACTCCACGAGAAGTCATTTTTTCCCCATCATGTTGGTTGGTGCCGGAGTCTGCCCATGCGCGTAACACAACCTCCGGTGCCATTTTATTGAAGACAATATGGAGAATACTACGAGCGGCAGGGGTGAGTGCGCAGATGTAAAAAAAATATATCTGCGCATGCGCCAATGCCACTCAGACTTCTCCACTGTGTCTTCAATAAAATTGTGCCGGAGATCGCGGTATGCGTATGCACGGACTCTGGGGCTATTTTAATAAAGACATAATTACTGTGGCAATGCGCACGTGCCGCCAACAACAGCAATGGCAGCGCAGCGCGATATTCAAATAAAGAAAAGGGTGCATGCAATACAAGACACAGTAGGAGGAATATACACAAAGGACCTGACCCACAAAGGCCCCCACTGCTGCACACATCAATCAAAGTGGAGTGCATTTCTGGAACTTTGATTAAAGATATCTCAGCAACCAAGCATCCAATCTTTCTACAACAGGTATGCCTGGATTCAGCATCTTAGTGCCAGTACGTCACTGCCTTTACTTCATATAGCAAAATCCTGGTGGTTGGTTCCCTTTAAGGCTTCATTCACACATCACTTTTTCACGTGCAATTTTCATCAGTGCTTTTCACAGATAGAACTCACATCTGTTATAGCCGATGGAGCTGTTCACATGTCCATGTATTTTTGAGGACCACGCGGTCCATGCCAAAACATAGAGGCATGTTTAATTTTGATCTGAATCATGCTTCAGACTTGCCAAGGCAAGTCTATTATTCTATGAAGAAATCGGACAACAGTTGGATAGCATTACTGAGTGCTTGATAGGATAAGCTTGCGAAATCTCCATCAGTTTTTCTCTGTATGAGAAAAACTGATGAAACTCTGTAAAAACTTGCAATGGTCAAAAACACTGATGAAAATCCATCTCTTTTCTTCATACGAAAATCGCTGACGTCTGAATGAGCTCTAACCATGAGATCTATATTTTTAATACCTAGATATTAAGGGAAACCATGTTATTTTCAAGTATAACAACTATTTATATTATTTTATCAGTGTTCAGTAAGACAGAGTAAATGTTTTAGATTCTGCAATAATGGATATAGTCAACAATTAAAAGAGAAGACATTGGCAATAACAATTACTGTTGTAGTGAGGGTGGACTGCGGAGTAGTGTTGAGCGGATCCGAACTGTAAAAATTCGGATCCGCGCGGTTTCAGCGTCCGATCCGGATCGTGCAGCCGGATTCCCGCGTCCGGGTCGGACCCAGATCAGACGCTGAAACCGCGCCGGTCCGACCCGGACGCGGGAATCCGGCTGCACGATCCGGATCCGGGATTTTTTTTTTTCTTCTCTCTCTCTCTCATAAGTATTTGATACACTGCTGATTTTGCAAGTTTTCCCACCTACTAAGAATGGAGAGGTCTGTCACTTTTACCGTAGTTACACTTAAACTGTGACAAAGAGAATCCAAACAAAATCCAGAATATCACATTGTATGATTTTTAAATAAGTACTTTGCATTTTATTGTGTGAAATAAGTATTTGATACAATAGAAAAAAACCAAAACTTTGGTACAGAAATCTTTGTTTGCAATTGCAGAGGTCAGACGTTTCTTTCAGTTCTTGACCAAGTTTGCACACTGCAGCAGGGATTTTGGCCCACTCCTCCATACAGATCTTCTCCAGATATTTCAGGTTTTGGAACTGTCGCTGGACAACTTTGAGTTTCAGCTCTCACCAAAGATTTTCTATTGGGTTCAGGTCTGGAGACTTGCTAGGACTCTCCAGGACCTTGAAATGCTCCTTATGGAGCCACTCGTTAGTTGCCCTGGCTGTGCGTTTTGAGTCATTGTCATGCTGGAAGACTCAGCCACAACCCATCTTCAATGCTCTTACTGAGGAAAAGAGGTTGTTTGCCAAGATCTTGCGATACATGACCCCATCTATCCTCCATTCAATACGATGTAGTTGTCCTGTCCCCTTTGCAGGAAAGCACCCCCAAAGTATGTTTCCACCAACATGCTTTACGGTTGGGATGGTATTCTTGGGGTTGTATTCATTCATCCTCTGCCTTCAAACACGACGAGTGGAGTTGATACCAAAAAGTTCTACTTTGGTTTCATCTAACCACTTGACCTTCTCCCATGCCTCCTCTGGATCATCCAGATGGTCATTGGTGAACTTCAATCACGCCTGGACATGTGGGGCATGAACAGAGATACCTTGCAAACTCTGCAAGATTTTAATCCATGACAACGTAGTGTGTTACTAATGACAATCTTTGAGACTGTGGTCCTAGCTCTCATTGGGTCATTGACCAGGTCCTCCTGTGTAGCTCTGTACTGATTCCTGACCTTTCTCAAAATCATTCTTACCCCATGAGGAGAGATCTTGCACCCAGAGCAGGAAAGAATGACAGTCATCTTGTGTTTCTTCCATTTTCTGATAATGGCACCAACAGTTGTTGCCTTCTCACCAAGTTGCTTGCATATTGTCCTGTAGCCCATCCCAACCTTGTGCAGGTCTATAATTTTGTCCCTGATGTCCTTAGACAGCTCTTTGATCTTGGCCATGGTAGAGAAGTTGGAGTGTGATTGAGTGTGTGGACAGGTGTCTTTTATACAGGTAACGGGTTCAAACAGGTGCAATTACGGTAATACACATAATGAGTGCAGAGTAGGAGCTTCTTAAAGAAAAAAATAACAGGTCTGTGAGAGCCAGAATTCTTGCTGGTTGTTAGGTGATCAAATATGAATTTCAAGCCATAAAATGCAAACTAATTATTTAAAAATCATACAATGTGATTTCTGGATTTTTTTTGTCACAGATGGAATGTACCTACAATAAAAATTACAGATCTCTCCATTCTCTGTAGGTGGGAAAACTTTCAAAATCAGCAGTGTATCAAATACTTATTTTCCCCACTGTCTTTTGATTTCAATAGATACTGGTGGTGATGGACACTTATCAGTGGCTAATATATGGGAATCCCTCAGACTCTAGTCTTAGAGGCTCTACTGATTGACAGCTACAGTAAATAGCAAAAATACAGCAAGGATTTATGATGGTCCAGATCTAGGCAGAGGCGTAACTATGGTGGTTGCAGGGATTGCTGTCACTCCTAGGCCCTTGAGCTTTAGGGGGCCCAAATGTTCCTTAAATCTATATGATAAGTCTAATACTAGAAAAGAATGTCATAATTTGGGGCCTTGTTGAATATTTTGTGTCATCGAGTTTCAAGTTCCACCACTCGATTTAGGAAAGCTAGTGACCATGATTGTAATGACATTGAAATTGCCAGAAATAGATAAAACTATGCATGCGATTTTTTTTAAATTATATTTTTTTAAAGATCTTCCAATTACGCATGAAATTATTTCTGAAATCTCAATAAAAATTCCTTAAATCTAAAATGTAATAGTCCAGAAACCTGCATTCTCACTAGACCACAATTATGAGACCCCAATGAGGAGGCACTAAAAGAAGATTTACTTTAGGCCTTCCTCCAGGAGGTTACATTTTATATACTTTCCTATGATTATGGATGGTAGTGAGGTTTAAAATAATCCAGGATGGAATGTTTAATAATTCCATTAAAGATGCTTTCCCCTTTCATAGGATGTGACATCACATTATGAAAGTAGCGGTCTCCCTTCTGGGACCTCAATTAAAATTGAAGTGGACACTGAGCTGGTATAGCTTGGGGTTTCCTTTGCGGTTTTAATCCTGCACAGTAGCCACCAGCTGTGCAGGGAACTGCAATGTGCCACAGTTCAAGTGGGAATGAGGATGGCCGGTGATGATGTTTCAGGAAAAAAATAGAAGAGGATGCAGTGATAAATCAGCAAATCAATTTCCTAAAAGGGTTGACTCTGGATTATGTTTTGGTGCTTTTCCATCACTTCGTGAGATGGAAGATAATTTTAATGAAGCCCGAGGGCATGATTTAAAGTATCTTTAATAAGGCTACCTAATCTCTACAAGATTCTCAGACTTGGCACCACCATATCATTTACGGGCCTGTGAGACCATGGGGCAAGGGAATGTCTTTCTCCAGTCTATGTAGGTTTGGCTGAGCTGTGGTGTGGGAACTGGTAGATAAAACAAAGAAGGAGGGCACCACCCAAGTGGGATCTCCAGTAGCACGGATAAAAGGAAGACAATCGATGAAAGCAAGGTGTGCTAATAAGTAGGGATCACCACAGAGGTCAGTATACACTACCTCTTTGGTGATCTCTACTTGTTAGCACACCTTGCCTTCATCATTTATAACAATTTGGGTTTTTGCAACAGCTATTTCAGTTTCATATATCTAATAACTGATGGACTGAGTAATATTTCTGGATTGAAATGAGGTTTACTGTACTAACAGAAAATGTGCAATCCGCATTTAAACAAAGTTTGACCGGTGCAAAATTATGGGCACCTCAACATAAAAGTGACATTAATATTTTATAGATCCTCCTTTTGCAAAAATAACAGCCTCTAGTCGATTCCTGTAGCTTTTAATGAGTTCCTGGATGAAGGTATATTTGACCATTCCTGTTTACAAAACAATTCCAGTTCAGTTAAGTTTGATGGTCGCCGAGCATGGACAGCACGCTTCAAATCATCCCACAGATTTTCAATGATATTCAGGTCTGGGGACTGGGATGGCCATTCCAGAACATTGTAATTGTTCTTCTGCATGAATGCCTGAGTAGATTTGGAGCGGTGTTTTGGATCATTGTCCTGCTGAAATATCTATCCCCTGCGTAACTTCAACTTCGTCACTGATTCTTGCACATTATTGTCAAGAATCTGCTGATACTGAGTTGAATCCATGCGACCCTCAACTTTAACAAGATTCCCGGTGCCGGCATTGGCCACACAGCCCCAAAGCATGATGGAACCTCCACCAAATATTACTGTGGGTAGCAAGTGCTTTTCTTGGAATGCCGTGTTTTTTGCCTCCATGCATAACGCCTTTTTGTATGACCAAACAACTCAATCTTTGTTTCATCAGTCCACAGGACCTTCTTCCAAAATGTAACTGGCTTGTCCAAATGTGCTTTTGCATACCTCAGGCGACTCTGTTTGTGGCATGCTTGCAGAAACGGCTTCTTTCGTATCACTCTCCCATACAGCTTCTCCTTGTCTAAAGTGCGCTGTATTGTTGACCGATGCACATTGACACCATCTGCAGCAAGATGATGCTGCAGGTCTTTGGAGGTGGTCTGTGGATTGTCCTTGACTGTTCTCACCATTCTTCTTCTCTGCCTTTCTGATATTTTTCTTGGCCTGCCACTTCTGGGCTTAACAAGAACTGTACCTGTGTTCTTCCATTTCTTTACTATGTTCCTCACAGTGGAAACTGACAGTTTAAATCTCTGAGACAACTTTTTGTATCCTTCCCCTTAACAACTATGTTGAATAATCTTTGTTTTCAGATCATTTGAGAGTTGTTTTGAGGAGCCCATGATGCCACTCTTCATAGGAGATTCAAATAGGAGAACAACTTGCAAGTTGCCACCTTAAATACCTTTTCTCATGATTGGATACACCTGCCTATGAAGTTCAAAGCTCAATGAGGTTACAAAACCAATTTAGTGCTTTAGTAAGTCAGTAAAAAGTAGTTAGGAGTGTTCAAATCAAGAAATTGATAAGGGTGCCCATACTTTTGCACCGGTCAAATTTTGTTTAAATGTGGATTGCACATTTTCTGTTAGTACAATAAACCTCATTTCAATCCAGAAATATTACTGAGTCCATCAGTTATTAGATATATGAAACTGAAATAGCTGTTGCAAAAGCCTAAATTGTTATAAAGAAAAAAAGGTTAACAGTAATAGTGGTGCCCAAACGTTTTCATATGACTGTATATATAAAAAAAAACTATTGTCTGCTGAGTTTTTGGATTCAAAATAAAAAAAGGAAAATCTAAAATAATAAAATAAAAATTCCAACAATTTTGAATGGTAAGAAATAAGTCCATTAATTGCTCGACTTAATATAAACCTACTATAGGAAGCTATCATTGACTCATGGAGGTCCTAGTAGAAATTGTAAAGGTTGCCTATTAACCATGTAAGTCAGTATGTGCCATTTACTACCAATCGGTGGCACCTAGGTGTTCGGGTTAGCCTCCAAAGTAATAAGTCACTACTACACCCATCATTACCTACGGCTGTGGTATTACAGAGAGTTTCTTACCGTTCCCTATAGCCAGCACTTGCATGTTCTCAAATTCCAATGTGGTGTAAGCCGGGTCCAAAGCCTCAGTGTAGTCAGCCATATCCATATCTATCAGGGCTTTAGAAAGTCTCATTATCATCAGCAAACAGCGGCTGGCTTCCAGCAAATGGCCCCAGTGAGGTTATTGGCCCCTCAACCTCGGCTACATTGACTCCAGCCTGTCACCTCAGAAGTACAGGTAACTCTGATAGATGAGAACATAAGCAAAAAAAAAAAGCCTATAGCTTTCTATGGGTGGAGTTGTGGAGTTAATTTTTAAGCAACCCACCTCTGGATGCCCACACTCCACCCCTCCCTCCTGAGATATGGGACTTGCTAAGGGTTTAATTGACACGCTCAGTGAGTAGTGCATGTGTACAAGACGTCGTGTGCGCTCAATAAAGTTTATTGTTTCTCTACTTTATCAGGTTTACATACAATATTATTAGTAGCAACAGTAATACTAATACCAGTTATATTGTTGTACATAGAGTGCTGTATTATAGTAGTATTAATATTGTACATAGGAGTAAGTGTTATAGTACTTTTATTCTTGTACATAGAAGGCAGTATTATAGTAGTTATATTCTTGTAAATAGAGGGCAATATTATAGTAGTTATATTCTTGTACATAACAGGCAGCAGTATAGTAGTTATGTTCTTCTACACAGGAGCTGTAGTTTATTAATCATATTCTTGCACAGAGAGGGCAGTATTATAGTAGTTATATTTTTGTACATAGAAGGCAGTATTATAGTAGTTATATTCTTGTACATAGGGGCAGTATCATAGCCGTTATATTTTTGTATATAGGGACAGTATTATAGTAGTTATATTCTTTTACAATGGGGCAGTATTATAGTAGTTTTTTTCTTCTACATAGAAGACAGTATTATAGTAGTTATATTCTTGTACATAACAGGTAGCAGTATAGTAGTTATGTTCTTCTACACTGGAGTCCGTAGTTTATTAGTTATATTCTTGCACATAGAGGGCAGTATTATAATAGTTATATTTTTGTACATAGAAGGCCGTAAAATAGTTATATTCTTGTACATAGGAGGCAGTAATATAGAAGTTATAATCTTGTACAAAGGAGTCAGTAATATAGTAGTTCTATTCTTGTACCTAGAGGGCAGTATTTTAGTAGTTATATTCTTCTACCCTGGGGGTAGTATTATAGTAGTTAAATTATTGTACATAGTAGGCAGTATTATAGTAATTATATGCCTGTACATAAGAGACAGTATTATAATAGTTGTATTCTTGTATATAGGGGCAGTGTTGTAGAAGATATATCCTTGTACATAGGGGGCAGAATTATAATAGTTATATTCTTGTACATAGGAGGCATCATTATAATAGTTATATTCTTGTACATAGGGGCAGTATTATAGCAGTTATATTATTGTATATAGGGGCAGTATTATAGTAGTTATATTCTTGTACATAGGGGAAGTATTATAGCAGTTATATTATTGTATATAGGGGCAGTATTATAGTAGTTATATTCTTATCCATATGAGGCAGTAATATAGTAGTCATATTCTTGCCCATAGGTACAGTATTGTAGTACTTATAGTCTTGTATAGAAGGACAGTATCATAGTAGTTATACTCTTATACACAGAGGGCGGTATTATAGTAGTTTAATTCTTGTACATAGAGGGCAGTATTATAATAGTTTTGTTCTTGTACATAGAGGGCAGTATTATAGTAGTTATATGCTTTTACATAAGAGGCAGCAGTATAGCAATCATGTTCTTCTACAGAGGAGCCTGTAGTATATTAGTTATATTCATGCACATAGAGTGCAGTATTATAGTAGTTATATTTTTGTACATACAGGGCAGTATTATAGTATTTATATTACCTAGTTACATAGTTACATAGGTTGATAAAAGACCTAGGTCCATCTAGTTCAACCTTCCTCCACCAGTTCTATATTTGGTCACTAAGTCATTTATAACCAACAATGTTTTGTGTACTGAGGAAATCATCCAGCCCTTTTATAAAAGCTGTTATAGTATCGGCCATTACTACCTCTTGTGGTAGGGCATTCCACAGTCTGACTGCTCTAACTGTAAAGAACCCTTTCCTATTTAGCTGTCGGAATCGCTTTTCTTCCACTCGTAGTGAGTGCCCCGTGGTCCTTAGTATTGTCTTTGGAAGAAATAAGTCATGTGCCAGTCCTTTATATTGACCACACATGTATTTATACATATAAATGAGATCTCCTCTGAGACGTCTTTTTTCTAAGCTAAACATATCTAACTTTTTCAACCTGTCATTATATGGGAGGCCTTCCATTCCTTGTAGTAGTCTAGTTAGCCGCCTTTGAACTGACTCTAACTTCTGAATGTCCTTCTTAAAATGTGGAGCCCAAAACTGGATCCCATATTCCAGATGTGGCCTTACAAGTGATTTATAGAGGGGTAACAATACGTTGGGATCACGGGATCTAATATTCTTGTACATGGGGCAGTATTCTAGTAATTATATTCTTGTACATAGGAGGCAGTATTATAATAGTTATATTCTTGTACATAGGGGCAGTATCATGGCCGTTATATTTTTGTATATAGGGACAGTATTATAGTAGTTATATTCTTTTACAATGGGGCAGTATTATAGTAGTTTTACTCTTCTTCTTGTTATATTATCCTACATAGGAACCCATATAATGTTAGTTATATTCTTTCACATAGAGGGCAGCAATATAGTAGTTATATTTTTGTACATAGAAGGCAGTAATATATTAGTTATATTCTTGTACATATGAGGCAGTAATATAGAAGTTATATTCTTGTACACAAAGGCAGTATTATAGCAGTTATATTTTTGTATACAGTGACAGTATTATAGTAGCTATATACTTGTCCATGGGGGGCAGTAATAAAGTAGTTATATTCTTGTCCATAGATGCAGTATTGTAGTAATTTTCTTGTATATCAGTGGTAGTATTATAATAGTTGTATTCTTTTACACGAGGGCCGTATTATAGTAGTTATATTCTTTTTAGAATAGGGGGTAGTATTATAGTAGTTTTATTCTTATACATAGGAGATAGTATTATAATTAAAGGGAACCTGTCACCAGTTTTTTCCACTATTAAACTAAAATTGTCACCTTCTGCAGCTCCTGGGCTGCATTCTATGAAGGCGCACCTTGTTCCCTGACTCCCCTTGCAGACCCCAAATTTGCGCAGGTGCGAGATTATGGTCGGCGCTGTGCAAGGCGTCACTGCGTCATTTTCGTACCCAACCTAATCCTCACGCCTACGCATTTTGCTCACCGGCGCACGCACGGACAGCTATGTTTTCTGCTCTGCCCGCGATATGGCAGAGCGAACTGCGCCTGCGTGAGCGGACATGACTGCACAGGCGAGAGATTTGAAAGAGCAATGAGGATGATGACGGAGGTATCATCACGTCAATAAAGAAAGGAGGACGGCGAACAGCGGCAGGATGTGGGACAGGAGCAGAAAATGAGCCCGCTCATCTGAGCCACACAGGTCATTAGTATACCTAAGGCTATGTGCCCACGCTACAGGATTTATCGCGGATTTGACGCGGATTTTGACGCGGATTTAGCGCGGATTTGCCGAAAATCTGCAGCACAGCTACTCCCCAGCCATTTCAATGGCATTTTGGAAATGCTGTGCCCATGCTGCGGATTTTTCCGCTGCGGATTTTGCCGCGGATTTTGATGCGGAACAAACTGCAGCATGTCAATTGTTTGGTGCGGATTTGGTGCGGATTTTCTGTTTTGAATGGGGAAAAAAAAATAAATAAAATCCGCATCAAAATCCGCGGCAAATCCGCGGCAAATCCGCGGTAAATCCGCGGCAAATCCGCGGGTGCGGATTTGCCGCGAAAGTTGCGGATTTTCAGGCAAAAAAATCCGCAGGGACCTTTTACTGTGGACACATAGCCTAACAGTCATGTTTTATAAAGTTATTTTTGGGGTCTGCATGAGGAGTCAGGGAACAAGGTGCACCTTAATAATGCAGCCCAGGAGCGGCAAAAGGTGACACTTTTAGTTTAATAGGGAAAAATCTGTTGACAGGTTCCCTTTAAAGTCTTGTCTTAATAGGACATAATTCTAAAAGTCATATTCTTGTACATAGGGGTATATTATAATTGATATAGTCTGGTACATAAGGGCAGTATTATAGATGGGATATTATTGTACATAGCAGCAGTATTAGAATAATTATATTCTTGGACAAAAGAAGTAGTATTAGGCTATGTGCGCACGCCATAGTTTTTTTTCTTCAGCAAAAAACGCACCCTCTGGCAGAAAAACAGATAAAAAACTCATTCGTTTTTGCCGCGGTTTCAGTGAGTTTTTGCTGCGCTTCGGTGCGTTTTTGCCCATGTGATTTTTCACTATATTCTGATTGCCCGGGGGGCGGCTTTTGAAGCCACCGAGCGATCAGCTGATCGTTCACAAAAGGCAGCTGCCGGGCGATCAGCTGATCGTTCCTGCCGCTGGAACTGAATTTACAGTAGATCATGTTTTTTTACTGTGCGCATGCTCACAGTAAAAAAACGATCCTGAAAATAATTCCTCAAGGCGACAGATTGTGACTGATGCAAAACAACGGAAGTGTGAAAGCAGCCTAAGACCTCTGTCACACATTCATGCCTCCGGTACATGTTTGGCAGTTTTTTTCACGTACCGGAGACACGTACACACGTGGACCAATGTTTTCCTAATGTATTGGACCCACGTAAGTATTTTTGAACGGAACATGTGTCCTTACCGTACTTACATGTGTCCATGAGTTTCTCACGCTGACATGTCCGTTTTGCTCCAGCATCACGGGTGTCACACGGCCCGCACCCTTACCACACGGATGTAGTGTGGATGCGGTCCCGTGTGACACGCGCCGGAGAAAACTCACATGTCAGAGAAAAAAATAACAAACCTTTACTCACCTTCTCCAGCCCTCCTGTCTCTGCCGCTGCTGTCACTTGCTGCCGACCACCGCTCATTATGCTCATTTAATATTCACTCCACTGCGGCCGGAAGCAGCAACAGCGGGAAGTCGGCAGGGCTGGAGACCGAAGATCAGCACCACGGAGAGCAGCAAGGACCACGGGAGTATGCAAATTACCGGTTCTCCGTGTGTTATCACGGATAGCACACGGAGAACACACATGGCCCGCACGTACCGGAGACACGTACTTACCTCACTCAACACTCAAGGAAAATACGTGTCTCGCGGCACGTGCGTGATTTTCACGTGTGTGTGTGTGGCACAGGCCTAAAACTGCAGGCAAAAAAGAAGCAACGTCCACACAGCCTTTCTGAATTCCCATAGACTTTGCTGGGGAAGGAAATGCATGCAGTTTAGGGCCACAAAATGCACCCAAAAATGCAGCAAAAACTATAATGTGCGCACAGGGCCTTACAGTATTTATGTTATTGTAAATCAGATCAGTATTATAGCAGTTATATTTTTTGTATATACGTACAAGAGTATACCTACTACAGTACTGTTTCTCTCATATTCTCAAACCTGGGGCAATGCTATATACTTGTAAATATTGTGGTTATATACTTGTACATGTGGACAATGTTCTAGAAGTTATATTCTTTAACATAGGGAACAGAGTAGTTCTTTTTTGTATGTATAGGTGTTATTTTAGTAGCTTTGTTCTTGAAAATAGGTTACCAATAGTGGAGTAGTTTTATTATTTCTTCTTCATAAGTTTAGTAGCTCATACAAGTATATTATGCAGTGGTTGGGGTGAAGAGACGTTAATATGCACACATAAAATCCCTTCCAATGATAAATGGATCCGAAATGTGTGCCTAATACCACAGCATATAAAGAGATAGAAATCAACAAGGAATTGGTACTGCTTGAATTGGCTACATAATATAAGATCATATATGTAAACTGAAGCAGATCTGATAAAAATGCTTTAATATTATGGATGGTCTCTTGTGATGATTTTACAATATAGAAGATAAGAGAAACAAGGACTATGTATTAGATTAGTCCTCAGACAAGAGTAAACACACAGTAATACACACTGATATCCGCAGGTACACAGAGATAACACATAGGAGTGCATACACACGAAGATTCCCAGATACACAGCCAAATATGGACACAGAGACAGCACAAATAACCAACTGCTTGACTATAAAATCCATTCTGAGCTCCCAAGGTTGTGGTAATTTTTTCATGTAAGCAATCTTATAGAAGACTCCAGACAGAGCTGAAAACTCGAGAGTGAAAAAAAATGGTATTTTGAGTCTTTACACACTACTGACTATGGCTATTTGGGGTCCCATTTTTGTAAAGAAGCTCTGAACAGAGGACCTAACTTAAAGCATTTTAAGCAAAATATATTTTGTTGACAACCACACTAGATCACCCATACACAGGTCCGGCCAGATGTACGGTATGTTTACAGTCAGCAGCACGCTTATATTTAGAACCCATGTCATGCAAATGCTGCTGAACCTTTTCCCATGTAGATGATAGTGCAGAGCCCAATTAGTCCTCCTCAGGTACCCCAGATCCAGAAACGTACAGAACTGGGGAGATGACCACAAACACAAAAGAAAGGACATACACCAGTGGATTCATGGCGGTGATTATTGATAGAGGTGAACAAAGGAATGATCCAGCTTCACATTTCCATAAAAACACAGCTTTAATGAAAAACTTTTTTAAAATACAAAGAATATTTTTCTTGTAATAAAGATAAGCCACAAAAGTATACCATCTCTGAGTCAGGAAAAATCCAAAGGTTCTTTAAACTGCACACAAGACGCGTTTTCGAGCACATGGCTCTTAGACCATTGCTCACTCACAAGCGATTATTGATAGCAAACTCGGCAAGAGGAAGGAATGAGGACCACTCCTTCTGATTATCTGAAACAAAACAGTACAAATACTGCTCCAAATTCTGATTCGTGCTCTCTGTTTGTCCATTAGACTGTGGATGTAACGCCTATGAATGAGACAGTTTAATCAATAACTGAGACCAAAAAGCCCTCCAAAAGTTGGCAATAAATTGAATTCCTCTATCAAAAACAACATTAGACAGCAGGGCTGTGGAGTCGGAGTCGTGGAGTCGGAGCTCATTTTGGTGGAGTCGGAGTCGGTATAAAATGCACCGACTCCGACTCCTAAAATATATAATAAATTGGGGACAGTAGTGCAATGCAGAATGTGCTGAATATTTTACTAAATAATAACATTTAGTATAATGCTTATATTTAAGTGAAAAATTTATTGTAGTACAATGTGAACATCAGACATTTAATTATTTTTATGATACAATAATCAATATATTTGGATAGAACATAATATATGTAATCTACTGTATATTACATAGTGTATTACATATTTACAATTTATTACAGTTTTTTTGTGTTCTAAAGTTGTATCCAATAAATATATTTTATGTTCTATCCAAATATATTGATTATTGTATCATAAAAATTATGAAATGTCTGATGTTCACATACACATGTTCATGTACTACAATACATTTTTCACCTAACTATAAGCAATATATGTAGGAGTCGGAGTCGAAGTTGGAGTCGGAGTCGAAGTTGGAGTCAGAGTCGGAGTCGGAGTCGAAGGTTTGGCTTACCGACTCCACAGCCCTGTTAGACAGGACTCTATGGAGTTTGACAATCTCACGTATAAATACCTGGGCTAAAGTTTTAACATTGTGTAAAGACAGTAAGGGTGCTTTCTCATCAGCAGTATTGCGCCGCACTGCCGGATCCGTCACAATTTCAGTACAGTGCAGTACAGTTCAATGGCATCGCGGCAAGCTCCGGTCATATGCTCCGGTCACATGACAGCATGTGACCGGAGCATGTGACCGGAGCTTGCCGCGATGCCATTGAACTGTATTGCACTGTACTGAAGTTGTGACGGATGCGGCAGTGCGGCGAAATACCGCTGATGTGAGAGCACCCTAAGGCGATAAAATGTATAATTTTAAAAAACCTATCTATCACAACAAAAATGGCCGTATTATCAGCAGAGGAAGGAAGATTCGTAATGAAATCCATGGAAATGTCCATCCAAGGTTGGCTAGGGACATTCAAAGGCTGAAGACAACCTGATGGATGGGAGTGCAATTCCTTTGAGTGCGCACAGGTGTCACACACAGATACATAGGACACCCCATTCCTCTGGATTCTGGACCACCAAAAGCAATGAAATATGAGACCCAGAGTATCTTTCACCCCAGGGTGATCAGCAAGGACAGAAACATGATGCGCCCCCAGAATCCTAAGGTGAAGATTCAGGAGAAAAAAAATTACTTTTTAGGTGGGACCCAGTAGGTGCCTCACCTTGAGCCTCAGCAATCTCAGATTCAACTTCGGTACTGAGCGTCTGCACCACTACTCCCTTCTGAAGTATATAAACAGGTTCCTCACAAGGCTCCCCACCCAGAAAACTACTGGAGAGTGCATCGGCTTTAGTGTTCTTAGATCCCGGACGATAAGTTACAGAAATGTTAAACCTAATGTAAAATAATGACCACCGAGCTTGTTTCGGTGTAAGATGTTTAGCCGACTCACGGTAAGGCCCCTTTCACACGTCAGTGATTCTGGTACGTTTGTGCTTTTTTTTAAAACGTTTTTTTGTACAGGATACAGCCAGGCCCCTTTTTGTTAGGCCTTGCTATCAGAGTTTCTGTCCCTACGTAGCGCGCAGTGGGGGTATGGCTTGGCAGCCCGCCTGATCTAATAGTATGGGCGTCACCTAATAGGCTGCGGGTTTGTGACTGTGCGTCTGCTGGTGTGAACAGTGCTCTATGCAAGCCACCAGTGTGCAGTTTTACCATCCAGCCATCACCTCCTCCATATTTGAAAGTGAGTGTGAATGCACCTGTGTTGCCTCCACCTAGTGGGGGTTTAGCTGTATCCTGCTGGAGTAATAGTAGTCTTTTGACCTGAGCAATATACAGCTGCAATTCCATCTTGCTGTAAGTAATGATATTCTTTTTTGCTTTTTTATATTTTTTTAAAACGTACCAGAATCACTGACATACGCAGACCCATTATAATCAATGGGTCTGTTCACACATCAGTGATTTTTCACTGAACTAGTCTCCGTGCAGCGTGCACGCGTGGCCGTGATTCTGCACGGAGACAAGTCAGTTTTTTTCTGGCATCACTGATGACCCACGGACCACACTATGGTGTGAGCCGTGTGTGATCAGTGAAACACGTAGCAGAAAATCACGGACATATTAAATATTAAATATTTTCAACTTACCTTGTCTGCGATTCGCTCTACAGCCTCTGCTCTCGGCAGCTTCTGCCTGGCTCATGAATATTCATAAGAGCAGGAAAACCCGACCAGGAAGTAGCTGCTGAGAGGGGTGGGCGGACGCTGGAGACCCGAGGAGATCAGCACCATGGACAGCAGCAGTGAAGGCAGGTGAGTAATGTCCATATGCAATCACGGATCACGGATTGCACATGGACAACCCACGTGTGCCGTGAATCACGGAACACGGAGGGACATGTGCGTGTTTTACACGTCAGTGAAGAACGTCTGTGTTTTTCACTAACGTGTGAAACGGGCCTTAAGGAGATTTTTATGGTCAGTAATTACAGTAAGACCCGCAACACACATCCGTTTTTTTTGTACGTGTGCGGTACGTATTTGCACGTACCGGAGACACGTACACACGGAGACCCATGTTATTCAATGGTAGATGGCACACACACGTAAAATCACACGGAACGTGTGTCCGTGTCGTAACTACGTGTGTGCGCTTTTCTACACGGACGACATATCCATTTTTGGCCGGCAGCACGCAGGCACAGACCCGCTTTAGTCTATGGGTCCGTGCCTGCATGGACCGCACACGGATTATGTCCGTGTTCAGCACGTATCGTCCGTGTCCGTTTTTCATCACGAAATCTGAAACACTTGTTTCCAATCTATCAGGACAATTGAAAGCAAACAACACCAGGATCTCATGATGAATGATTAAAATCGTTAATTGGGTAAGAATGCGGGCCTTTAAAAACGGACAGCACACGGACAGCACACGTACGTATTTTATGTCAATACGGACATTCCACACGCACACACGGCTCGCATACGCCATCACACGGATGCCATACGTACCGGAGAAACGCCCCTAAAATACGGAACACGGACCCGAAAAACGAACCGTGAGACACGTACTTTTTTTTGCGGAAGTGTATTTTAGGCCTAACAGGGTGGATAGCTCCCTTCAGAAAGTGTTGTCACTCCTCAAATGCTAATTTAATAGTAAGTAATTCTATAATATCGGTAGTGAAGGTGGATTATACAGTGCGTGGTTTGTGGCAATGGAGGAAACGAGACAGAAGGCAAGATAACGTGAACCTCGAGTGTGGTTCGAGACAGGGTGTGAATAACATTGTAACTAGAAACTGATCCTTGAATGCAGGGGACACAGATGATAGGAGCCGGAGGACGGAACCCTCGCAGTCAAGCCGCCTAAACTGTCAAGGTTATGGGTAACTTCTACTGGGGCAGGACTCTAGTGGCCAAGCCCCTTAACCATCATGGTTAATCTCAACTGTCATGTGAACATAGTCAACCAACCGAGTGGTTTTCCGCTAGACGTCCAGGAGTGCAAGCTTTAATCAGGTCATTATGGGACCAATAAAGGAACTATTATTATTTTTTTGGTACTATGTTTATTCTCTATTTTTATATGTATGATTTCTTTAAACTACGTATGTTCTACATTATATGGTGGAAATATTTAAGATGCTTTAATTGATATACTTGGTGATGTACTAATATGTCATTTCTGTACATATATGATTCGTATGTTTTTGTATTGACACATTATTGTTTGGACACGGATTGTTGATTTTGATATTTACACACAGATAAAATCTTTTGAGGAAGACCTACCATAGGTTGAAATGTTAGGACTGATACTCTTTGGAATTTGTTCTGTATTGGCACTATTAAAAAGCATTGAAAAACCACTAAAAACTTTTTTGGCCGCTAAAAACGCACCTGCGTCGAAAAAACGCATAAAAAACGCATGCGTTTTTACCGCGATTTGGTGTGTTTTTGGCTGTGTTTTCCTGCGTTTTTGATCTTTGCGTTTTGCTGCGTTTTTCCAATGCATTGCATGGGGAAAACGCAGAAAAACGCAGGAAAGAACTCACATGTCCATTTTTTTTTTTAACTCAAAAACGCAGGTAAAAAAAAACAGATGTGTGCGGACAGCAAAAATGAAAACTTATAGACTTTGCCGGGGAAGCAAAGTCCTGCAGTTTTAAGGCCAAAAACGCACCCGAAAAACGCGCAAAAATGCCGCGAAAAACGCACTGTGCGCACATAGCCTTAATTTGTGAAGGAGAATGAACTGTAAAGTAAGGAGTTGTTGTTTAAAGTGAGGTCTCCTTGTAAGTGAGTCGCCATCACGTCCTGGCCAGCTGATGTCATAGGCAGTATGCAACCTACATGGGTTCCCAGCCCACAATGCGAAAGTCCACACACTCAGCCAGGACCAGGTATTTCATGTAGCGTGCAGGGAGTCCGGAGTTACCGTAATCCCCCACAAAACCTACAGAATGAAGGATGGATAGAGTGCAGGAGTAGCCACAGAGCCCGAATGCACACTGCAGAAAACAGGCATATAAATTGACCAGCACTACCTATGCTATTTAATAGATAACTCCTCAGCTCCAAATGCCATACCCATATAACATATAACAGTGTTGGTGTAGCGCCCCTGAGCCATTCAGGGCACTACTAAGAACTGCATCCTCACCTGGATGCAGGGCCTATCCCCTGGGACCTGGAACACCAGTGCCAGTGTGACGCCCCTGGACTAGTCAGCTTGTCACAGGGTACTGCATGCTCTTTATCTCTTAGTGCAGGACTCAACTCCCCATGGTTCTGGGTTCCCAACCTATAGTGCTGCCTCCATCCACATCCAAATCACACCACATCCTGTCAGACACACCAGTGGGCTGCTGAGCTGGAATAGGGCCGCCCACCTAGGGGTCAGGTAGACTGGTGGGAGGTGACAGAGTAGTCGGCTCCAGGGGAGCAAAGGGAGAGGAAGTAGGAGAAGCGTAGTAGCCCTCAAATAGTGAGGAGCTGGGAGTGTGTGGCTCCCAGGGGGTTACGGGTTGGGTCACAGACGGAGGTCTGGGACCGGAGGAGTCGGAGACCCGTTGCCCTGCAACAGCAGCGGTGGTGTCCAACTTCACCACACACCGTGGGTGGAGTCACGGACTTAATACGGGCTAGCCCCCACATCTACGTCCCCCCATTTATTCGGCGTGTCCGTGAGACCCCCGGGTCCAGAGACCCTCGAGCCATCACCCCAGCAGGCCCGGATCCAAGCAGCGCCGGCTGCTGGCACGGGGGCGGCACACCCCGAAACTTGGCATCACGAACAGGATACTTACCCATCCACTTACCTTCTGGAAGTGCGCCTTGTATTGGACAGTCAGCGGTGATCCGTTGCAAAATTTTCAGAAGTCGCCATTTGGCCGCCATTTTGGGCGCGAAAACTACAGCCCAGCGTCTTCTTCTATAAAGTGAGCCGCCGACCAGGCTTAGGGGCTTGGTCTGCCCCTGCCCGCCACACTGCGTCCCTCGCCGCCCGAACCTGTTGCTGACACCCCGCTCGGTCCGCTGCCACCGACACCGGCAGCAGTACCCGTTCCGTCGGTCTGCGAGGACCAGCCAGCGGAAGCCGCCAGCAGCAAGCCCGTCACCGCCCCGGCACCCATCCTGGCTCCACGCCAGACCAACGCCCGGAAGGTGCCCCGTCCGGTCCAGAACCCGACATCAATCCCAGTCTCAGAGGACGCGGCGCCTGAGATGACAACTGCCCCGGCAGTATGCCCGGCCACAGCGGAGGCGGTCCCTGACCGGAAGCCAGCACCGCAAAAGCATTGCTGGCCGCTCCCAAACTCCTGGCCTCGGCTGAGGCACAGCGGGGATGTAGCTGCAGGGCAGCAGAGCAGGCCACGTCACAGCGGGGTCCCCCATTGCCGAAGGTGCCGGTCGTAGCCGCCGCGCAGGTTGAACCAGAGCAGGCAGATGCTCCGTACTGGGAGCGGTAGCGGCGCCATCTGGGTAAAGAGATTGCCGCCCGGGAGAAACGGAAGGCGGAGGTCCTGTCCCAGACCTACCCGGAGAAAGACAATCTGAGAAACGCCACTTTCCGGGTGAGGGGCCCGACATATGAAGGCCAGGTCCCATATATCCCATGGGCCAGCATCTGCAGGCACGGCTCCTTAGGCCACATCCAGCTGGGAGCGGACTCCTGAGTTTCACGCTAGGAAGTCCACCTTACACAAACAGTGCAGAGGAAAAGGATAGAGACCACCAGCCGGGTGGGGGACCCGAATGCAACCGGCCGCAGCACCGGCCACCATCACCTTGGTTTACCAGAGACTTGTGTGGTTTATTAACAGTGAGTACACCAACACTCCCTGCAGTCGCTATCCCCTGTACAGAGTCACTGGTCCCGGGGCCACCATCCCTACCCACGGAGCGGTTAACAACTGGCTGCACAACATCTCCCCCGGGTGCCCTGCAACAGCAGCGGTGGTATCCCACTTCACCACACACTGTGGGTGGCGTCACAAACTTAATACGGCCTAGCCCGTACATTTACGTCCCCCCATTTATTCGGCGTGTCCGCGAGACCCCCGGGTCCGGAGACCCTCGAGCCAACACTCCAGGAGGCCCGGATCCGAGCAGCACCAGCTGCTGGCATGGGGGCGGCACACCATTACCACCAGCCCTAGAGATAATCAACTCAGCAGCGGCGGTTTCACCATCCTAACCGCAACCCACAGGTGGCGTCACACAAATTATTCTCCCCTGTAAATACTTCCCATTGAAAAGCACCCAGGGCACGGGACCGAGCAACGGCCACCAAAGTGATATTCCCCAGTAGTAAACCAGCCAGAACCGAGTACCCCTTTCCCTGGGCGACACACTGGGATCACCATGTGTGGTGGGATTGAAGTGATGAGCCAGGGAGGCCTCTGGCTGTGTAGTCGTGGCAGCAGTGAATTCAAGGCACACCCCTGGCTCCATCACTCCTTCAATGTTGGGGACTAGCTTGGTAGGGCAGAGTGTGGTCGTGTTGTCGTCGATAGCGGCACAAATAGTCTTCAGGCCAGATGTAATGCAAATAAAAGACATATTTATTAACACTCTTGACACACGCAGTTCCGGCTGTTGCAAACAAGTAAAACTTCCTGGGCTGGGGGACAACCTGCCCTGACAAATCCTCCCGTGGGGCTGTGCCCTGGTTAATCCGCTTCACCGGGCTCCCACTGTCGGTTACACACACCCCGGACCCACACCGGTTGCTTCACTCACGAGGATCCGTCACCTCCTTTCTCTCCGGCGTCCCCTCTTCATGCAGCCCCCACACTCTGCCCCTAGATCTTCACCCTCTCGCGTCCCGGATCCAACAACCTCTCTCTCACACATACACACTCTCTTCCCCCCTAGACATCCAGCCGACTCCTCCTTCCCCGGTGGCAACAGCCGTCCCACCTGGCCACTAGGGGGTGCCCTAACACACTACAATATTATACAATACACTTTTATTAAAACAACTTTAACATTTCCGGATGATGTTTCCTTTGTAGGGGTTATGAGCACCCACTACATGCCTCCCCTCTTAAAATCCGAGCCTCCCGGCACGGCTCTTCTTTAAAACACACATAACATGAGCAAACCGTTAGTTCAGTTCACAACAACAGAGGCACCAGTTCAGCAGCGCTCCCGATCTTTAGGTGGCGCCCGGAGACGCAGCAGCGCTCCCGGTCTTAAATGGCGCCCGGAGGCTCAACAGCGCTCCCGGTCTTAGGTGGCGCCCGGAGGCTCAACAACGCTCCCGGTCTTAGGCGGCGCCCGGAGGCTCAACAGCGCTCCCGGTCTTAGGTGGCGGGCAACAGGCCCGTAGAACTTTTAACCCTTTGAAATAAAAACTTCTGCCGGTCTAGGAACGATACCGGTTTTCAAACAGGGTATCTGCGGAGATCTATTCCGGAGGCCAGGACCGCTTCCACTCCTCCGCCTGTGCCTGTATGTAGGCGCCCAGGGACTGCCCCGGTTGGCGGCGTAGCCTCCGGAATGACACGGGGGCAAAAGGTGGCTCTGCTGGCACAGCTTCTTCAGCTCCCGGCGGTGGTGATGGCGTCGCTCCCCGTGGTGGTTGTGGCGCGGGTTGCGGTACGTCCAGGACGATGACCGGTCTATTGGTCACACTCTGATTCACCGCTACCACCGGGGTAACCTTCTCCGGGTCAGCGGTCGGGCCAGATGGTACTTCCGGTGCAACTGCCAAGGTGCGCTTGGAATGAGAGGGCGCGGTCGGTACCGGTTTTGGGTGGCTCCGGCGCCGTTCCTGTTGCTCCTCCCACTCCAGCTCTTGTTGCCACTGGGCCGCTTCCCGGGCGGTCGGCATCCGAGTGACACCAACGGCAAACAGGCCGCGACTTCCTGCGTCCGGTAGGAATTGGACCTTCTCGCCCGGGTACAAAGTATGGAGCCTCTTGGGTAGGCCCTCCACATCCAGGTGGACCCTATTGTAGAAATAGTCATCCCCCGTGTTGGCCTCGCGGATGAACCCGTAGCCCTCCTGCTGGTTAAATTTCACCACTATGCCAGTGGTGAATTGCAGGGCCAGCTCCTCACCGCCGGGACCGGACAACATTTCCCGGACAATGGTTTCGGCAAGCAGGCGTTCTCGGACAGGGTCGGGTACCGGGGACGGAGCTCTGGGGTGCGGTACGGGGGACAGGACGATCACCGGATCCCAAACGAAGCCCAGGTGGTCTTCCTCCAGCCGCTCGGCAAACACTTCGGCCGGCTCCCCAGATGGAACAGGGGGTATGGCGGCGGTGGCGCCAGGCTGTGGTGTCTCCCAAGGGGAATACGTAATCCCCGGAATCCGGTCTCTCACTGGTGGCTGGGTGGCATACGTTGCCCGCACCTCAGTAATCGTACCTCCGGTCTTCGCATCCCAAGTGGTCTTCCTGGTTACCTTCTCGGGACGCGTGGAACCCCCCGGCCCGGTCGGAAGGTCCACTAGGGATGCCTCGCTTGCGGCAGCAAACTTGGGACGCCCCCGGCCGAGGCTGACCAGAGCCATGGTAGTGGCAAGTTCTTCTGGTTGTCCGGAAGTCTCCATCCCTGTCTCCGATCGTTGTCCTAACAATGGCGGCGTCAAAGCTGAGACTGAGGAGAGAGAAGGCGGGCCTTTGTTTCCCGCTCTTAAACAGATCCCTCCCCCAGCCTCACACATCATCTTGACTCCTCCGCGGCGGTACTTCTTTTTCTTCCGAACACCGCCCACTTCGTATGTCTTCCTCAATGCCCTGGGACTGGCGCCTCCCCTCTTTGGGCGGAGTACTCTGTACCTTTTCTTCGGCACCGGCCAGCCCCAGGCTCTTCTTTTGGCGCCAACTTTTCGCGCCTTTTCTTCCTCAGCTTCACAGACGGCGGCCCTGTTGTCGCCGTCTTGTGCCCGGTCCAACGCCTTGGGCACTTCTTCCTCCCACCATGGGACTGGAAATCTTCTCTCGTAGCCTGGATACGGTACACTCGGCACCACTTGGTCTCCGGTTTCTTGGTTCTCCGGCAAGGGAGTCGCATCCTGCCGACTACGCCACATGAAGTGATGAGCCAGGGAGGCCTCTGGCTGTGTAGTCGTGGCAGCAGTGAATTCAAGGCACACCCCTGGCTCCATCACTCCTTCAATGTTGGGGACTAGCTTGGTAGGGCAGAGTGTGGTCGTGTTGTCGTCGATAGCGGCACAAATAGTCTTCAGGCCAGATATAATGCAAATAAAAGACATATTTATTAACACTCTTGACACACGCAGTTCCGGCTGTTGCAAACAAGTAAAACTTCCTGGGCTGGGGGACAACCTGCCCTGACAAATCCTCCCGTGGGGCTGTGCCCTGGTTAATCCGCTTCACCGGGCTCCCACTGTCGGTTACACACACCCCGGACCCACACCGGTTGCTTCACTCACGAGGATCCGTCACCTCCTTTCTCTCCGGCGTCCCCTCTTCATGTAGCCCCCACACTCTGCCCCTAGATCTTCACCCTCTCGCGTCCCGGATCCAACAACCTCTCTCTCACACATACACACTCTCTTCCCCCCTAGACATCCAGCCGACTCCTCCTTCCCCGGTGGCAACAGCCGTCCCACCCGGCCACTAGGGGGTGCCCTAACACACTACAATATTATACAATACACTTTTATTAAAACAACTTTAACATTTCCGGATGATGTTTCCTTTGTAGGGGTTATGAGCACCCACTACAGGATCTCACACATGTTAGTTGCCAGTTATGTTAAATAGCCGACATGTGTATCTAATAACAGCAGTCAGACCTGAGCTCCTATCATTGCTTTCAAACATTTAGGCGGGCTTTGCACACTACGACATCGCAGGTGCGATATCGGTGGGGTCAAATTGAAAGTGACGCACATCTGGCATCGCAGTCGATATCGTAGTGTGTAAATCCTTTATGATACAATTAACGAGCAAAAGCGTCGTTATCGTATCATGGGTGTAGGGTCCGACATTTCCATAATTTTGTAGCAGCGACCGGTACGATGTTGTTCCTTGTTCCTGCGGCAGCACACATCGCTGCGTGAGAAGCTGCAGGAGCGAGGAACATTTCCTACCTGCGTCACCGAGGCTCACGACGGCTCTGCGGAAGGAAGGAGGGGGGGGATGTTTACGTCCCGCTCATCTCCGCCCCTCCGCTTCTATTGGCTGCCTGCCGTGTGACGTCGTTGTGACGCCGCACGACCCACCCCCTTAGGAAGGAGGCAGGTCGCCGGCTAGAGCGACGTTGCAGGGCAGGTGAGTGCATGTGAAGCTGCCGTAGCGATAATGTTCACTACAGCAGCAATCACAAGAAATCGCTGCTGCGACGGGGGCGGGGACTATCGCACTCGGCATCGCAGCATCGGCTTGCGATGTCGTAGTGTGCAAAGCCCGCCTTAGATGCCGTTGTCAATCTCAGACAGTGGCATTTAAATGGAGAGGATGCCGATGCATTGGCAGATTACCAATATTCAGTATATGGGGCCACAGCCTGAGCTTCACAGTAGGCTGCGATTTTCACTATATGAATACAAGATCCTTGATAAGCATCATCAAAACTGCCCAGCAGTTGAGATCTTCATTAAGTTAGTGGTGGAAGATATTATTTCTAACACACATAAATATGATAACTTAAGTCAAAAACAAAGGAAAGCACTTGATGAATTACAATCACTGAATGGTTATTAATCCCTTAACCCCAGGGCAATTTCCATTCTTCATTATTTTTGCTCCCCTTCTTCCAAGACACGTAACTTTTTTGATTTTTCAATCAATCTTGCCATATAAGGGCTTGTTTTTTTGTGGGACAAGTTGTACTTTTAAATTAAACTATAAGTTTTACCATATAGTCTACTCGGAAATGGCAAAAAAAATTCCAAGTGTGGAAAAATTGCAAAAAAGTGTGATTGCATGATTGTTTTTGGGATATTGTATTCACCGTGTTCATTATATGGTAAAACTGATGTCTCGATGTGATGCCTCAGGTTGGTGCGAGTTTGTAGACACCAAACATGCATAGGTTTACTTTAATCTAAGGGGTTAAAAAAAATTCAGAAATTTGTCCAAAAAAATTGGCGCACTTTTTGAATAATTTTCTGCGACCTGTAGCGTTCTCATTTTTCGGGATATAATGCTAAGTGATGGCTTATTTTTTGCGTCTTGAGCTGACGTTTTTAATTTTTGTGCAGATGCTATGTTTTGCCTGATACTGCATCTTGTGCAAAACTGGGAGCCTCCTGCCTCTCTGCTGTGAGCCTCCTGCTTCTCTGCTGTGAGACTCCTGCCTCTCTGCTGTGAGCCTCCTGCTTCTCTGCTGTGAGCCTCCTGCCTCCCACTGCTGTGTGCCTTCCTCCCAGTGCTGTGTGCCACCCTCCCTCCAGTGCTGTCTGTGCTCCTTCAGTCTTGTTCATGTCCTAGAGGTGGGAAAACCAGGAGTTTGGAGAGGGGTGAGGACAGTTGAGAAGTGAAAGTGAGAGAGGAGAAAAGTTACAGCTAAGCAGCCTGAAGTTGGTCCGGGTGTGTGGCCCGGACAGATCAGCAAGGTTGGCAGACGGTGGTGACCGTCTGCAGGAGTGGCCGATTGGAGTCTACCGTAAGGACCGTGGACGGGCGGTGGCCCGGCGGTACCGGACCGGTACACAAAGAGAAGCCAGCACCAACTGGCAGGGGCTTTTCGGACCCCGGCAAGGCTAGGAGTCGCCGTGAATTTGCAAAATCCGTTAGTGAAGGGGACCTCCTGGGTTTCCAAACAGTCAAGTCCCGACAGAAGGCAACCGTCCAACCGAGTGAGAGAGACACCGCCACCGCCAAGCCAACCGTTTCTCAGGGCCAGTGCCTGTGGGCAAAAGGGGCTCGCCCGGCCCATATCCAAGCCGGGGAGCGGGTTACCGGTGGGAACCCATTGGAACCGTACCGACATCTTAGGTGCAGGGAAATGCACTTGCCACCAACCCGCTGGGAGCAACAACACTGCAGCCGTCTGTGGGACCCGTCCATCCAGCCGTGTGTTTTACCGAGAACTGTGTCTTCATCATTGGGCTGAGTGAGTACCACAGTGCCGTGCGGCACAGCGCTGTGTTACGGTTGCTGCGAGCACTGGAGACTATGTCCAGATTTCTTGCTACTGCACATGTGCGAGCGCTGGAGACTAAGTCCAGATTTCTTGCTACTGCACATGTGCGAGCGCTGGAGACTAAGTCCTATCTTGGAGCCATTGCACATGTGCGGGTGACATCATCGCTGACACGAGGTCACATGTCTCTGACACCTTCTATGCCGATTGGTCGCTGGTCATGTGCTTGTGACGCCTTGCTCGGTGATAGGCCAGCATGACGTCACTCTTGTCGTTCTGGCAGCCGATTGGCTCTGGTGTCCTCCATCTTGGATGAGGCACAGAGTCTATATAAGACCCTGACACACGCCGCATGGCGCTCAGTCCTCTTGGTTCATGCATGAGGGTAGACGCCCTGTGCACGTTCCTCTAGGCATTCCTCTGTCTATGCAAGGTGAGCGCTACCGGCAGGGTAGCGTTCTTATACCTTACAGCTTCGGCTGCTGTCCGTATCCTTACCTCTTAGGGGAGCGGACATAGGCAGGTGCCTGAGGCACATGGTCTGGCTGGGCCTTGTGATTCGACTCGTAGGTGGACGTTGCCGCTAGGGTAACGTTCCTTATACTGCATCTGGCAGTTGTTCGTATCCTCGCACACTAGGGGAGCGAACAGAGGTAGGAGCTTTGTGCGGCTTACGCTGCTGTTCGTCTCTTTTGCACCACTAGAAGAGCGGACCTAGGCAGGTGCCATATCTAGTGGTTCGTGTCCTCGCACACTAGTGGAGCGAACGCAGGTAGGAGCTTTGTGCGGCTTACGCTGCTGTTCGTCTCTTTTGCACCACTAGAAGAGCGGACCTAGGTAGGTGCCATTTCGCACACATTGCCTTTGTCTCTGTGATTATTAACAGAGATCATTCCACACACCCTCCAAGTAAGGGAGGAATTGCTTTACTTACTTATTATATCCTTCTGTGAGTTAACAGAGGTATTGCACTCTGCCATAGTCTGCAGCAGAGTCTTTGCACGGTGGACCCTGACTGTCTGATACTCCTTTAAGTTATTATCAGACAGCCCCCCGTAACACGCTGCCCCCGCGATCCTGCACCTTCCCAGGCGCCGTAACCAGCCTGCCATCCATCCCTACCCCATCACCGGGCCCCGGGACAACCAACCCCCCTACCCACGGAGGGAAGAAATAACAACAAGGCTGCTCCCAGTCACCGCTCCCAGGATCCCCGTCTGGAGCAGCGGTGGTGTCACCAAAATCACCACAACCGTGGGTGGCGTCACGGACAATATCCATAATCAAAACCCCCACAACCAAATATCCCCTTTTCACTCACGGGCGAGGAGCGCCGCTCGAGTCCCCGGGATCCAGCCCACCGCTCGAGCCACCACCGAGCAGCAGCAGCAGCCGCAGCAGCAGCGGCAGCCGGACCCGAGCAGTGGGAGAGCGCAGCGTCTCCTCCTCCGCCCGTGACAACTTGGCGTCACGAACAGGATCCTACCGCTCTGCCATCTGGTAGAGGTGCGCCTTGTTACCGCCGGAGGTGTCCGGCCGGAAAATTGGAAAAGCCGCCATCTTGGGCGCGAAACGTTCCCGCTCGAGCGTCTCCTCAAGTAGTGGAGGCGCGAAGGCCTAAACCCCGCCCCGATAGAGGAGGAGCCGAAAAGAGGCTAAGGGGGACGAAATGGCGACTGGTCGCATGTGAGCGCGGCTATAGGGGCAGGGACGCCAGGACCCTGCGACCATTTACTGGTTCCTGGAAGAGGCCGCTGCTAAAGATGCTGAGTCCGACCTACAACACCGTGGTCCCCGCGCCTGGCACCGCAGCATGGGTGGAAGTCCGGACCGTCCAGCTAAGCAGCCGTCTGCAGGTCCGCATGCAGCTCCTCCTGGAGGAGTGGGAGGCCGACATGGCGGAAGTGGTGGCAGCCATATGGAGACGCGAGGTGAAGGGAGTCTTGGAAGGGAGGGTAAATGACCCACGCCCCTGTACCCCTAGTGGGTCGATCATCGCGGCTGAGGGACCCGGTCCATACCCGCTCTCCCTGCTACCTCCCCCGCTACCCGTGTTGGCTGCTGCTGCCCCGCCACTAGGCCCGCTACCACCACCACCGGTAGCGGTACCCTGCCAATCCGCCCTGGCGGACCGACCTGCAGCAGAAGCTCATGACCGCCCTGAACCGCTTCCATGGAAGAAGCCAAAGGCTGAGGCCGTCAGCAAAGATGCACCGGAGGCACGGCGGGGATGCAGCTGCCAGGAGGCAGAGCAGGCCATGTCACAGCGGGGTCCCTCATTACTAAAGGTGCCGGTCGTAGCCGACACGGAGGGACTCTGGCTGGGTCCGTCCCCCACAGGCGTTGAACCGGAGCAAGCAGAAAGTGCTCCATACTGGGAGCGGCGGCAACGGCAGCTGCGCAGGAAGATCGATGCCCGAGAGGGGTGTAGAGCGGATGTGCATGCCCGCATTAATATGGAGGAAGATCACCCGCAGCGAGCTACCATCGGGGTCCACAGCGGTGCACCATGTGAAGGTGGCACTAAAGCCCCGCGATTGAGAATGGACTGTTGAGCAGTAAAAGTCGGCGGTCCTCCGCCTAAAAGTTGTCCCCGTTGGGACCACCAGAGTGCTGTTCACAGTTTGAAAAGTTTGAAATTAAATGATAAGTGAATAATCTACCGATGAAGTCACCTGATTGCCATCTGATTTACTGCTGATTGAAACCGGTTGTTGCCGGCACCGTTGTCCACGTGGGGACCGTCCAAAAAAGTTGCATAAAGAAACTACTTATGAACAAGCCCGAGAACTTGCAGTGCAACCACAAACTTAGTGGCATGTAAATAAAAATGTTTGTTACAGCTTCCACCGTTACCGCCTCCGGAGAGGCAGATTGGAGGAAGGGCCCGCAGTGGAGTAGGCTGGGGCCCAGCCACCACCGGAACCGGTGGCAATCCTCTGGGGGTTTCAGGGGTTCCCCATGGACGTGGGTTCCCTGAAAAGGACAGAACCCGCTCGGGCAACTTGTGCAGGACTAGGGTCAAGGGGTGCTGCCTGTTTGCTTAGGGGCAGCATCAGGGCCAGGTTGCTTGGGTGGGAGAGAGAGGAAGCCGTAACCGTTTGCAACCGTTAGTAACGTTTAAGTAAGAGTACCTCCCGATGTGGGAAGATGTTATTATAATTGTATGTCTGTTACCGTTTTTTATCTTTTTCAGTTGGTGAAAATAAAACCGGTGATGGACGGGCAGCCCGCGGACGGTCTGCATTTAACTAAGGGGGAATGTGGCGCCCTGGACAAGCCAGGGGCCACAGAGCACAACACCCACACACCCCACACTCCCAGCAGGCACACCAAAGCCAGAACACAAAACCCTTGTTGCCCTCCTCCAGGGGCTGATGATCACACCAGGGGGTGGGCCAGGCGGTTGGTCCCGCCCACCGAGGAGTTCACAGTCCTGGAGGCGGGAAAACCAGGCAGATAGAGTTTGGAGAGGGGTGAGGACAGTTGAGAAGTGAAAGTGAGAGAGGAGAAAAGTGACAGCTAAGCAGCCTGAAGTTGGTCCGGGTGTGTGGCCCGGACAGATCAGCAAGGTTGGCAGACGGTGGTGACCGTCTGCAGGAGTGGCCGATTGGAGTCTACCGTAAGGACCGTGGACGGGCGGTGGCCCGGCGGTACCGGACCGGTAGACAAAGAGAAGCCAGCACCAACTGGCAGGGGCTTTTCGGACCCCGGCAAGGCTAGGAGTCGCCGTGAATTTGCCAAATCCGTTAGTGAAGGGGACCTCCTGGGTTTCCAAACAGTCAAGTCCCGACAGAAGGCAACCGTCCAACCGAGTGAGAGAGACACCGCCACCGCCAAGCCAACCGTTTCTCAGGGCCAGTGCCTGCGGGCAAAAGGGGCTCTCCCGGCCCATATCCAAGCCGGGGAGCGGGTTACCGGTGGGAACCCATTGGAACCGTACCGACATCTTAGGTGCAGGGAAAGGCACTTGCCACCAACCCGCTGGGAGCAACAACACCGCAGCCATCTGTGGGACCCGTCCATCCAGCCGTGTGTTTTACCGAGAACTGTGTCTTCATCATTGGGCTGAGTGAGTACCACAGTGCCGTGCGGCACAGCGCTGCCCCCGCGATCCTGCACCTTCCCAGGCCCCGTAACCTGCCTGCCATCCATCCCTACCCCATCACCGGGCCCCGGGACAACCAACCCCCCTACCCACGGAGGGAAGAAAGAACAACAAGGCTGCTCCCAGTCACCGCTCCCGGGATCCCCGTCTAGAGCAGCGGTGGTGTCACCAAAATCACCACAACCGTGGGTGGCGTCACGGACAATATCCATAATCAAAACCCCCACAACCAAATATCCCCTTTTCACTCACGGGCGAGGAGCGCCGCTCGAGTCCCCGGGATCCGGCCCACCCCTCGAGCCACCACCGAGCAGCAGCAGCAGCCGCAGCAGCAGCGGCAGCCGGACCCGAGCAGTGGGAGAGCGCTGCGTCCCCTACTCCGCCCGCGACATATATGCCACCAGTCCTTCCTGCTGTGATGTGTGTATATGGCCCCAGCCCCTCCTGTGATGTGTATATATATATATGTATATATATATATATATATATATATATATATATATATATATATATATATATATATATATATATATATATGCCTCCAGCCCCTCCTGTGATGTATATGTATGTATAATATATACTAGCTGTACTACCCGTCTTCGCTCGGGTTAATAACTGCTGTTAACAAAATAGAATGTATTAACAAAAATGTATTCTGCACACAAAAACCACAAAACAAATAGAAATGTAATTATTAAAAGGCAAAAACTAAGCTAATAGAAGCATTTCACGACATATATTTCAACACCACAGATATTCCACACAGATTTAACATCCTATGACCTCACACATACTGAGAATGTCCTTTGTTGCCTATATTAACCAATCAGAGCTCAGATTAATTAACTGTAGCAAAATAGATGCTAAGCTGTGATTGGTTGCTATTGGCAGCCTGATAAATCTCCAGGCAACAGAAAGCCCTCCCCCCGACAGCATATATTAGCTCACACATACACAAAATAGACAGGTCATGTGACTGACAGCTGCCGTATTTCCTATGTGGTACATTTGTTGTTCTTGTAGTTTGGCTGCTTACTAATCAGATTTTTATTTTTGAAGGATAATACCAGACTTGTGTGTGTTTTAGGGCGATTATGTGGCGAGGTTGGTGTATGTGTGGTGAGATGTGTGCTGAGGGTGGTATATGTGTTCAAGCACGTGATAGTGTGTGGCGCATTTTTTGTGTGTGTGTTCATATCCCAGAGTGTGGTGAGTATCCCATGTCGTGGCCCCACCTTAGCAACTGTACGGTATATACTCTTTGGCGCCATCGCTCTCATTCTTTAAGTCCCCCTTGTTCACATCTGGCCGCTGTCAAGTTGCCCCCAACACTTTTCGTTTCACTTTTTCCCCATTATGTAGATAGGGGCCCTCAGGATGGGACATATATACCAGGAGGACATATTCACCAGGAAGGGTCAGAAACCAGGGTGGGAACATATATACATATATACACATGTTTTTCCAAGAGTAGCAGAGTGGCAGTAAGACTGTAGGAGGTTTGTGGGGTGGAGGCAGAGCTGGGGTGGAGCCTAGGCAGGCATGGGGGCCTGAAATGTTTGCCAGTATGTGTCCCTGAAATTCCTAGTGGTAGCGTTGTCTCTACCGCTGGCATCCTGGCTTCATTCAAATAATGGGTATGTGTCTAATTCTGGCAAATCTAATGATACTCATTAGATTTGCATAATCAGGTGGTGTGACTTTTTTATGTAGCCTCTTGATACTGCACTTGCAATTTTCTTGAGATAATTTGTTAACTTATTACTCTACCATGTTGTGCATCTAAATCTTAGATATATATCCTGCTTTTTAGAGCATTTTTGCATGTATTTTACTATTTTATTTTGTTACACATCAGATGTTATTATTAGAATCTGTACAATTTGGTGGGTTGACACTTTCTGGTAGTATCCTTATACTGCACTTGCACTTTATTTCAGATAATTCGCTATTTTCCACGCCTGCATATTGTGCATGTTCGTTCTTATCAGTCATTTTTTATTGCAGCCAATTTGTTGATCCCAGCTTTCAATTTTTACTGTCCTGTCGTGCACACTTCATGTTAATAAATAGTATAGCTTTTTGCATTAAACTCCTCCTACTCTAGTTTTTAGTTCTATGTTCACTATATACTGAATTACTGAAGTTTTGAAGTATATAGTTAGATTGTTTAAACAATCAGATGAGCACAGGTTCAAATATCCTAAGGGAACTAAAAAATAAAAAATACAAAAGCTTTCAAGAAAATAATATATATATATATATATATATATATATATATATATATATATATATACACACACACCTATATACTGTATGCAGCAGGTAAAATATGTAATGAATATGTAACCAATTTTCTAAAGAACTATATCTCTAAAGATGCTATTGACATTAAACTCTCACCAGAAGCAATCCATCCAGTTCACACAGGCAAAGAAAGGAATAAATTAAGTTATGTGTAATAATGAGAAATTACACAAGGAAAAGTATTGACCACATGAAGAAAGAGAGGTGCAAAAAGCCATGGAAGGTCATGACACCAGTTGAAATCTATCAGGAATTAGAAAGCAATCCTGCCACTTAGTGAAAAATAATATCAGCTGGTTCAACTGATGGCCTATAAAAAGATGTCTCATTACCAAGGTGCCACACAAGAAACATCTCATGATGAGTAAGACCAGTGAGCTGTCTCAAGACCTTTACAAGCTTATTGTTGCAAAACAAACTGATGGCATAGGTTACAGAATTTCTAAACTATTTAAGGTTCCAGTAAGCACTGATGGGGTCATAATCTGAAAAGTGGAAAAAACATAATTTCACCATAAACCGGCCACGACCAAGTGCATCCCGCAAGATTTCAGACAAAAATTTGAAAATAATTATCAGCAGAGTTGTTCAAGAGCACCTGTGGAGAGCCAGAGAAAGACCTATAATCAGCAGGCACAATTGCTTCAAAGAAAATAATAAGGCCTCTGCCACACTCACGTGAAAATCACGCACGTGCCGAGAGACACATATTTCCCCTGCGTGTTGCGTGCAGGTAAGTACGTGTCTCTGGTACGTGTGGGCCACGTGTGTTCTACGTGTGCTATCTGCGATAGCACACGTAGAACCGGTAATTTACATACTCACGTGGTCCTTCCTGCTGTCCGCGCTGCTGTCTGTGGTGCTGATCTTCAGTCTCCAGCCCTGCCGACTCCCCGCTGCTGTTGCTGCCAGGCAGTGAATATTAAATGAGAATAATGAGCGGCAGTCGGCAGCAAGTGGCAGCAGCGGCAGAGACAAGAGGGTTGGAGAAGGTGAGTAAATGTATTGTTTTTTTTTCACTGACACGTGTGTTTTCTCCGGCGCGTGTCACACGGTACCGCATCTACACTAAACTCGTGTGGTACGGTTGCGTGCCGTGTGACACCCGTGCTGCCGGAGAAAAAACTGACATGTCAGCGTTTAGAAAAACGCACACACGTACAAACGCACACAGACACACGTTCCGTGTGGTTTTACGTGTGTGTGCCTGCTACAATAGGGTAGCATTGCTGAACGTGTCTCCGTGCCGCAAAAAATGGCAAACACGTACCGGCGGCACGGATGTGTGTCGCAGGCCTAAGTCTGTATGCACACCCACCCCGCTAAACTTCATTGCTGAACAAAGCTCATGTTCAAGTGCATTTACAGTTTGCTCAACAATGTTTAGTAGCCTGTGAAATACTGGGAGAATATTGTCCAGTCAGATAAGACCAAAATTGAACTCTTTGGATGTCATAACACACACTATGTTTGGAGGCCAAAAGGCACTGCATATCACCCCAAAACACCATATTAAATGGAAACATCATGGTATGAGGTTGTTTTTCAGTATACGGCACTGGGAACCTTCATATAATTGAAGGAAGGATGAATGTACAAATGTCTAGAATTATTCTTGATAAGAATCTGCTGCTATCTACCAAGTTGATGAAAATGAAACGAGGTTGGACATTTCGGCAAGACAATGATCTCAAACCAAACATAGCCTAGGAAACTCTCAATTGGTTTCAGAGAAAGTAAGGTTGAAGGCTGCTATCAAAGCAACCTGGGATTCCATAACACCTCAGCAGTGCCACAGGCTGATCGCTTCCATGCCACACCGCATTGATGCAGTAATTCATGCAAAAGGAGCCCCGACCAAGTATTGAGTGCATTTACAGTACAGACTTTTCAGTAGGCGCCAACATTTCTGATTATTTTTTCAGTTGGTCTTATATAAATTCTAATTTTCTGAGATAATGACTTTTGGGTTGTCATTGGCTGTAAGCCATAATCATCAACATTAACAGAAATAAACACTTGAAATAGATCACTCTGTGTGTAATGACTCTATATAATATATGTATTTCCCTTTTTGTATTGAATTACTGAAATAAATAAATTAACTTTTTGATGATATTCTAGTTTATTGAGATGCACTTGTATATCCAAGGGTGTTCAAGCCCATTTTCCTTTCTGTATTTTTTTAAATGTAAAAGATGAAAATATCAGTAAATGTGTCATTAACTCTTATGCTTTTTAGAGATCATTTCATCTCCAACTTGCTTAACTGTTCACAATATCAGTAATTTTGACCAGGGATGCCCAAACCTTTGCATGCCACTGTATTTATATATGTACACATACCTTTTTATTGAATCACCTTCCTTTTCAATCATAAAAAATAAATAAAAAACATATTTGGTATTTCCACATCTATAAAAGTTTATCAAATGATAAAATTAATTAACCCTTATGGTAAAAGTTGTAAAGACAAAAATAAAATCAAAGTGCTAAAACTGTGGTTTACACTTCCTTAATAAAATGTGATAAATAAATATTAAAAAACCATATTAAACATATTGATATTAATAAAAACATCAGTTCGCCAAGCAAAAAAGTAAGCCCTCACATAGCATAATTAACAGAAACAAAAAATCGTTAGAGATATTGGAACATTATGACAAAAATTACTTTTTTTCTATTTTGTTTCTCACCTCTTAAGCAAAAATAAAATAAAAAATATCTATGTAATACTGTAAATCCAAAACTAAAAAAAACTTCTGCAGACTTGCTTTTTTATCACCATTTTATTCCACTTGGATTTTTTTCCTATTTTTCAGAACATTGTATGAAAAAAATAGATGGTGACAAAAAACACCCTTAAATTATCCTGGAAAATGTTATTGGAAAAATTAAAAAGTCATGGTTCTTGAAAGGACGGAGGGGTAAAATGAAAACATAAAAACAAAAACTGACTGCATGTCTAGTCAGAATGTCAGAAGTCTGGTCAGAATGTGGCTGGAAGTATGAATTTTTGCACAATTGCCATCACATGACCGCCCGAAAAGATGGGTGGATTAGATCCTAGAAGGAAAGAACACTACAAACTACATAGTATATGGCAAGCACTACCTATAGTATTAAATGGATACACACATGCACTGTGGTTGTAATACAGACATATATACAAACACTATGCAACAGCAATCTGCAAACATTATGAATTACACCATTGCTACACAATGTAACATGAGGTTCATTGCACAAGTGTGATCAAAATCTGTGAGATCCAATATAACTGGATCACATGCTTTCCTAGTCCATTTGAGGCATGGATAGAGGTGAGTTATTTAATATAGGGTACCATCTAAAAAAGATCACTTTGTTGTTGGGAGATGGACTCTCGTACTTTGACCAAAATGGGAGGAAAGACATATCGTTTCATGACACCCATTTACCATTTATGTGATTATTTTACTACGATATAACTTGAGAAAACGTAATTTATAGGAATATTATGATATATGTGATATAGTCAACATGTTTGTGTTCCTGGAAAAAAAAACAATTGAAGAAGCAAGATTTATTTTATGACTTGACAAAGATATGTGGGTGTTAAGCAAGTAAATAACGAAAGTCAAGAGTCAGCATTTCTACCACTCAGCAGTGATCTCCAGCCTTTGGCTTTTTTTTCCCCAAAACTACAACTCCCAACATGTCCAGACAGCTTCAGGCTGTCAGGGCATATAGGAAGTTGTAGCTTTCTAGCTGATATGGATTGATAGAATGGCAATCACTGATTTATGGCAAAAAGTACCACAAAAGAAAAATGACTTAAAAAAAACAGGCAATGAATTGGGCCCAATACAGCGGGTGAAATAAGTATTGAACATGTCACTGATTTTGTGAGTAAATATGTTTCTAAGGCCTGTTTCACACGTCAGTGATTCTGGTACGTTTGTGCTTTTTTTTATACGTACCAGACTCACTGACATACGCAGACCCATTATAATCAATGGTTCTGCGCACACATCAGTGATTTTTCACTGGCCGTGTCTCCGTGCGGCGTACCCGCGTGTCGGTGATTGCCGCACGGAGACATGTCTGTTTTTTCTGGCATCACTGATTTCCCACGGACCAAACTATGGTGTGATCCATGTGTCAGCCGTGAAACACGTGCTAGAAAAAAACGTGCATATAAAATAAAAATCATTTTTACTCACCCGGCTCCAGCGACGCTCTGTGCAGCCTGCTGCTTCTGAGCTGGCTCATTACTGTCATGTATATTCACGAATGCACGATACAGCCGACCTGGAAGCAGCTGCTGCGGGGGTCAGCACCGGCCGGATGCTGCACCGCGGGAGCGTTCAGCACCAAGGAGAGCGGGAGCGGGCACAGGTGAGTTGATCTCTATGTGCAATCACAGACCACGGAGAACGGAGTCCGGATTGCACATGGACAACCCACATGTGCTGTGAATCACGGCACACGGAGGGACATGTGCGTGTTTTACACGTCAGTGAAGAATGTCTGTGTTTTTCACTGACATGTGAAACGGGCCTAAAGGTGATACTGACATGAATTTCACACCAGATATTGGTAACAACCCATCCAATCCACACAAGCAAAGAAATCAAACCATAGGTTTCTGTAAATTAAGTGATGTGCAATAATGAGAGGAAAGGAACTAAAGCTCAGAGTTCATAGGAGCCCACGAAAAATTCAGATTTGAAGAGTGTTGCCTTTTTGAATGGTTTAAGCTTGCTATGACTTAAAGAGACGGTGCTCCCCTTAGTGTTGTGTTTTGTGGACCAGCCGGAACAGTTGGCACTCCCCTCTGAATTGTACAGTTAGACTAACCGTTCCCAAAAAAGTGCGAGAAGCAGAAAAAGAGTGGGAGATCAGCTTAGGGCAAGAACAAGGGTAGCCTGATGGTTTAAAAGAGAGAGACGCTGCCTGAGAAGTGTCTGGGAACTTCGGTTTGGGAAGAGGTATGGTGCTGACTGCGACAGAGACTGAGAGCCCGACCGTGAGAGACCCCTGGTAGCCACCAAGCAAGTACCAGACAGAGTAGCTCCTGAGGTTGGCGATTCCAAATAGGACAAGAAACGTGATCTGGAGGACCCAAGAGACCGTGAACAAGGAAAAAAATACCCCTGCTCTGCAAGAAACACTGCGCACCAAAACGTATCACAGCATTGAGCTTTCGGGAGTGTACTTGTTCCACCTCAACAGTACCATGAATATCATAACTGTGTGCATACTTAATACGGCATAGCATAGGGCTCAGTATTTAGAGCACAGTATCCATGCGGCCCAAGTTGCAGAGGCCAGTCAGGTTGTCAGTGCAGTGTAGTTGTGAATATACTCTGTTTGCCAAGTTAATCGTTGCATATTTACTTGTCATAGCTGGGGGGATGTGTTTTGGAGAAGCTCAGTTAGAAACTACAATATTTGTTAAGTTTTGCCTTTGCCACGTTATATCCCCTGTTGATTTGCATATACCTCTGTTTCATGCCTGTTAATAAAACTGTTCCCTTGTTTCTACAAAGTCGTTTTGTGTACCGTAATTGTACCCTGCACATTAGTGGTCCCTCGGCCATCACATCACAAGAATGAGCTAAAATCACATCTGAGCAATGCATGCAACTAGTTTCTGTATAGCGAAGGTGTCTTGAAGCTGCCAATACCAACAAAGATGCCTATCATGTAGGAATGTCTTCTCATGGTGCTGTAGATCCAGGCGACGATATACAATCGTTCGGCAAGGGTGAGATAATGAGATAATTCAACTCTTGAGAGGGTGTTAGTGCTGATCTCTATGGTGGAGAGCAAGTTTCTGGCCAAATGGCAGGAGCCATGCACAGTGGTGGAAAAACTTGGGGAGGTAAACTATAAGGTTCACCAGCCTGGAATACGGAAGTCCTGTCAAGAATACTACATGAACTTGCTCAAGCTGTGGCGAGATAGGGAGCCAGTTGAAATTTCGTGTCGATATCAAAGATGTCACTGTAGCAGAGACACTGTCACCGGCTCCGAAACAACAGTGTTGAGAAGTGCTCTGGCAAAACGGAGACCTGTTTTCAGAATTGCCAGGCTGTACGCAGATGGTGGAGCATGAAATTCTGATGGAACCCCATGTTCGGGTGAACCTGAAGCCATACCAGGTTTAACGTTGCAAAGTATAGTAGAAGCTTTGAGTTTATTTTTGTATCCATCAATAAAAAAACACTGATGACATTTTGATGGTATAAAAAGACACGTGGAACAAAACCCTCATGACTTCGGTACTATTTTTTCACATACGTGTATAAGCACAGCCGTGTGAATGAGGCCTTATGGAGACATGTCTTTTTTTCCGGCAGCACAGATAAAAAGTACCAATACAAGTCTATGGATGCTTGAAAAATACATATAGCACACGGAAGACATCAAAACACTGGTGTCACAGATCTGAAACACTGATGACACGTACCATTTTTTGTATTTGAGGCTGTAAAGTGATACACACCTTTTAATCATTCCATATACTGTAGGCATACACGAGACCTGTGTTCAGATCCAATCTCTTCAGAAGTGAACAGCACACAGTGGGTTATATTTTATCTTTAACAACCTGCTCCAACTAAAAGGCATAGGGTTCATCAGATGAGAGCTCAGCAAACAGCTAATCATTACAACACTCACATGCAAAGCAGGAATGTGTATACATGGCACATTCGCATCTAATTTAGTTTCTCATGGAGACGACCAGGAATTATACACAACATTGAAAAATGTCAGATAGGCCTAATCTGGGGCAAAATAACCAAACCGGTGGCTACCAAATACTTCCTTCAGTTATGCTTTTTTTTTCCTGTTATGAGTTCTCAAAAGGACCTTATCCACTTAAAGAGGTGGTTCACCCCTTTTCATTACTGGCTACATTGATATTATGTTGAGAAACAATGTTTCTCTGGAATACCTTGTGTTGGCAATAGTGCCTGTGAGCGGCGTCATTGCGGTCCGCTCATCCCCTTTGCGTGAACTCTGGGTTCCAAGACCTCTGGGATCCGGTGATGTCACATCAACTTTCTTTTGACCTGACATCAACGCGGCTGGCCCCAGTCTTCCTGAGTAACTGGGCTGTGGGCGGAGTCATCACAGGCCAGCGTCACTCCTGCTTGTGGCGCTCTGTAGTGAAGAAGGGAGCAGGGAGATGCTGGGCTATGACTGTAACGCCCTGGGCTATTCAGGTCGTCACAGGGTTCTGCATAATCTGTCCTTCCCGTGCAGGACTCAAACCCCCATGGTTCTGGGAACCTAACCTGCAGTACTGTCTCCACCAGCATTCACAAATCCTAGATACATCTTGCACCACACCTGTCAGGCACACCAGTGGGCTGCTTAAGCAGTAATAGGGCCGCCCACCTATGGGTCAGCCAGGGAGGTGGGAGGTGTCAGTTGAGTTCAGTGGTAGCCCTTGAGCTGTGAGGAGCTCTGAGGAAGCTGGGAGTTGTATCTCCCAGGGGAGAAGTAGATTAGGTCGCAAACGGTGGTCTGGAACTAGAGGAGTCGCCCCCCTCCCCCCGATCACAGGGGATTGAGGCTAGGTGCCTGGAACCCATCAAGGAGGACGATCAGCAGCCTGGTCCTATCACCGGTCCGGGACCAAAGGCACGTCGGGGTACATGGACCCTAGGTCGGGGAGAAGCTTCAGGCGACCCGGCAATTAAATTACGGAGGACAGGGCCTTTATGGACTGTTCCCACGAAGCTCAGAGATCGGGGACACTAGCGCAACGAGGGGGATAGCGCTTTCCTAGCAAGCGGCCCACTGAAATCCCAAGCGTGAGCTCCTGAGAGCAGGCTCCTTCACTTAACCACAGAGGGGAGTGGGGCCCGAAAAGCTCCAAGCTACCGGGCCACAACGGACAATCTAAATTGGTGCCAAGAGGCAGGTTACGGACCACCAGGCAGTGCTGCAGGGGACGGGACCCAGACGAACTCCCCTCGAGAGGCAACGGCAGCCAGAGACTTGGTTTACCCTGTTGTCAGCGTCTGCTTCATTGCTGAGTGAGTACCCGACTGACCCCTGCACTGCAACCCCGCACCCCCATCCAGAATCTCGGGGCCTACCCTTACCCGCGGAGGGGGTAACATCATCTTACTGCCCCAGTCCATCACCCCGGTCCCCAATGGCAGCGGCGGTACGCCCAATTACCGTACACCACGGGTGGCGTCACAAACTATATATATATCCCCTGTAAATACCCCCTTTTCCATTTGAGTGTGGCCCCTAGCCCCCGGGTCCGAAGACCCTCGAGCCACAAGTAATCTCCACCTCGGATCCGAGCGGTTCGATCCGCTGTAGAGCCGGCACATGACGAGAGGTGAAACGCCGCCCACAGCCAGTCACTCAGGAAGACTGCAGCCTGCCTCAGTTGATGTGACATCACTGGATCCCAGAGGTCACAGAGAACGAAGGTTACACTAGGGGATGAGAGGACCGCAATAGCACCTCTCAGAGGCACTATTGGCAACACAAGGTATTTGAGAGAAACCTTGTTTCTCAACATAATATCGATGTGGCCAGTAATGAAAAGGGGTTAACCACCCTTTAAATAAAAAAACAAAGTCAGGTCTGGCCTTTGGTTGAGTGGTGCCCCACGTGGTACCTTCTATTGGTGCCGTGCCTAGGAATAATGAACATGATAATGCAATGCAATAACTGATCTGAGAGATTTAATGGGGGCGAGGGGTGGGGTGTCACATTTTCTTTGCTTTAATTATTTTAGAGGAATATGCCCTCCAGAGAAAAAAAACAAAACCAAACAGGCCAAGTCTCAGAACTAGAAAAGCAGAAAATCAAACACTACAGTCTTTATAATTGTGCACATCAAAAGTGAGGCAGCTATGAGGCAAAAGCCCATTTGGACTTCTCTTAAAGGAAACCAAACAGCAGGATTTTCATATATAAAGCCTGTCTGCCTGCCTGGCCTACCTCCCCCTGTCACCGTCATAGACGTTAATTCCGTCGCAGGCAAAAAGACAGGGGCAGAAATAGATAGCAAGACCAGACCCACATTTTCTCTTCCTGTTGCACCTGTCAATCAAAAAGCAGTGCATTGCTGTAACATTACTTGCTCATATTTTTTAAATAAAAAACCCAATCTCTGAATAAAAGGTATGGTTACATTCAGCATCTTAGCCCCAGTATAGCACTGACTTTACTTTATACAAGAAAATCTTGATGGTTGGATCCCTTTAATCTTACAGACAACATTATTCTGGGAAGATAATTTTGTTTACTGATTCAATAGACAATGTTGTAAAGGTGTTTACTGATCAAATGAGCATACAATCGGATTCAGCAGGAAGAAAAAAATATATGAAAGAATTCTTCTATTTCCTTTGGCCAGGTCTTATTTACATCTTGTCTACAGACAACACATATCAGTCCTGAGCTCAAGGTTGTTACAATTGTATCCTGTCTATGAAATAATAAATAGATACTTGTAAACAATTTACATAAAAACCTGATTTAACCCCTTCACCCATGAGCGATTTTCCATTTTTCATTTTCGTTTTTTCCGCCCCTTCTTCCGAGAGCCACAACTTTTTTTCGTTTTTTGTCAATCTTGCCATATGAGGGCTTATTATTATTGCGGAACGAGTTGTACTTTTGAAAGAAATCATTAGTTTTATTATATAGCATATTGGAAAATAGGAAAAAAAAGTTGTTGGGGTCTTTTATTCACAGTTTTCCCTATATAGTAAAACTGATATGTCTGTATGATGCTTCATGTCAGTACGAGTTTGTTCGATGCCAAATATGTATAGTTTTACTTTTATCTAAGGGGTTAAAAAAAGTTCTGAAGTTTTTCCCCAGAAAAGGAATGCTTTTGTCGCCATTTTCCGAAACCCATAGCGTTCTCATTTTTTAGCATCTGGGGCTCAGTAATGGCTTATTTTTTGCATCTTGAGCTGACATTTTTAAGTATACCATTTTTGTGCAGATGCTACATTTTATCGCCTGTTATTGCATTTTAACACATTTTGCGGGGACTAAAAACCGTAATTTTGGGGTTTGGAATTTTTTTTCTTGCCACACTGTGTACTAAGTAGAATAATTGATTTTATATTTTGATAGATCAGCATTTATGAATGCGGCAATACCAAATATGTGTATATTTTTTATTGTTTTAACTGTTTTATTTTCAATGGGGCAAATGGCGGGTAATTTAAACTTTGTTTTTTTATTTTTTCATATTTTTAAAAACTTTTCTTACATTTTTTATTTTATTTACTAGTCTCCCTAGGAAACTTTATCACTGCAGGGTCCGATCACTTGTTCATGTTTGCTGAACAGAGCAGCATCGCTCTGAACAGCAGAAATGCTGCTTTCCTGTGTGTGCCGGCACTCTCACAGGAAGTTCGTCATGGTAGCGTTGGGGGTCTAGCAGCTGACCCCGCGATACCATGGCAACACATTGATTACGTCATGGGGCTGCCGATGTTGGTGGGGAATAGTGCGATCCCCGCCGCGGCCATTTAAATTGCGCTGTCAGTGTTTGACAGCGCGATCTAAGGGGTTAGTCACACATGTCTGCTGATCAGAGCCGCCGGAGCCAATGGTAACCGCAGGGACAGGACCAATGACGTACCAGTACGTCATTGGTCGTGAATAGGTTAACCAATTGGTCATTTTTTGATTCATACATTTTCTTTAAGGTTTTGGGATTTTAGGGGGTGTAAGATGGTCAATGGTGATATCCTGTAGGAGAGATATTTTTTCACTGAGATTATTAGCTTCAGTGATGTGAAACCTGGAATGTAAGTTCTTGCATGCTAGGTACTGAGAGGGTTAATCGGCCACGTGAACAGTCAAAGATATATGTGAACAGCCATCCCACCTATCTCCATCCTAGTGTGTAGTCCAGCAGGTAAAATGAAGGGCTCTGGATTCATTCAATGGTCTGTGTATGGAGGTAGCAGAACTCCAGAGCTGTACTTTTGATTGCAAAGAGAAGAACCCTGTATCTGAGAGGTCGGACCCCACATCTACATGGACTTATTATTACTTATTAATACTATTATTAATCATTTTTTACGTTTATACCTTTGTGCAAGAAAAAGGCTTTCTTTAAATTCATTTTTGTCGAGCGGTTTATGACAACTGAAATAAACCAGCCACCATTTAAATGAAAACGGCTTCTGTGGTTACCTCGAGTAGCATGACGTGAGTTGTAACACTACATTTGGTGGAGAATACGGGCTTTGTTCCCAGGGAACACGTGTGGCAGCAATAGAGCAACTGCATGTCCTGGGTAAAGTAAGCCGTAAGTATAGAAGCACGGTCAGACAAAATTGAGGTGCTAATCAGACAGTTAGCACAGGCCAATGTGCAGCAGCAACAAGCCCAGCAGGAGACCAAAAGGCTACTGGTCCAGCTGATCCAGCAGCAGCAGAGCAGCAGCAGCAGCAGATGAAACTCCTAGCAAAGGCAATCTGTGGCAGGGCGACCGCCCCACCCCCAAGTCCAAGTGATGACTCTCACGTCCAGAAGGTGGTAAGACAAGCCATGCAGAAGTTGGCCCTGGGTGGTGATATTGAGGCGTTTCTGACAGTATTTGAAAGGGTTTCCAAATGGGATAAACTTCCGCCAGAGCAGTTGGTTGAGTGCTGGTGCTGTATGTAACCGGAGAGTCACGACCTGGCCTTACAGGACACTAAAGAATATGGAAAATTAAAAACAGAAATATTGGCGCATCAGGGTGTAACCATGACTGTCAAGGCACAACGGTTACGTCACTGGGTGTATCCCAGGGATAAACCCCCTAGATCCCAGATATTCGACTTGTTACATATTGTCCAAAAGTGGCTGCAACCAGAGTCCTCCAGCTCAGATGGTCGAGCGTGTTGTTATAGACAGGTTTATCCCTTTCACTCTGATGCCTGTGCATATCTGGGTTGTCCAGGGAGATCCCCGGAATGCGGACAACCTGGTTAGCCTGGTGGAAGATTAGCAGGCAATCAAAAGTCCATATTGAAGGCAGCGCTCATAGCACTCAGAAAAAGGGTACTAGAGCCACAAGTGCAGGGGCATCCAAGGTCACTAGGGCAGATGATATTCAGCTAAGGGCATAATTTGCTGGAAGTGTCACAGCCCATTGCATTGCTGTCCATTGTGTCCTAACTGCGGAGCAGATGGACTGCAGCCTAGCACGGTACTGTTCATATTACGCCTATCCGGCCTGCAGTGTGATGATCAATCCAGCGAGGGTCCGCAGGCATATCCAGTGACTATAAATGGCATATCAATGACTGTACTCTTGGACTCGGGGAGTTTGGTGATTCTGGTAAGGGCCAAACTCCCCTTGCAGTTGATCCCCATTTAATCATGAGTGTCTGCTGTATCCACGTGGAAGCCAAGAGTACCCTGTAGCCAGAGTGACCATAGAAAAAAACTGTGGCAATATGTCCCATGAGGTTGGGGTGGTCAAGGATCTGCTACACTTGGTGATTATAGGGCAGGACTTTTACTTATTCTGGGACTTGGGGTGAAAGTGGGGGGTGCCCAGTTACTCAGATAAGAGCCAGTTCTTCTGTCATTGCATTCGGAAGGGGATAAGTTCTCCTTGTGTGTGCTCATTGGCGTTGAGGATGGGGTGGCGACCCATGAGGCTGACATCCCTGAGTTGAGGGCTCTGGGGGAACTTAAAGACTGTTCAAATGAGGGACGTTACGCTAAAAGGGGCATTTGATTATGTTGCTATTCTAAACAAGGTTGCTTAACACTAGAAGTCCCAGGAATTTTGAGCTCCATAGGGTTTCAATGGTAGAAATGTTAAATGACCCCTCTCTGGGACTTCTAGTGTTAAAGGGCAGTGGCTGACACTAGGTTCTCCTACTTTGTGGTAAATGGGGACTTACCATATTGGGTTACCAAGCTCAGGGGTGAGGTAATAGAACAACTGTTAGTACCAGGTCCCTATAAGCGTAGGCTGTTAGACATGGCTCATTCTCATGTTTTGGGTGGTCATCTGGAAGCAGACAAGCTAACTGAGCCAGTCTCTAATTTTCTTAGTCCCGTAGTGCCATCATCAATCATGGAGGTCCCGTTTGACAGAATTGTGATTGATTTAATGGGACCCCTTGTCAAGTCTGCCAGGGGGCATCAATCTATTCTAGTCATCTTAGACTATGCAACATGGTTCCTGGAGGCAGTACCACTAAGTAACTCCTCCTCTACAAGTATTGCCCGAGACTTGGTCATATCTTTTCCTGGACCAGGCTGCCAAAGGGGATCCCAACTGACCAAGGAGCACTCTTTATGTCCAAAGTAAGAAGGGAGTTGAGTTATGTACAGCCCTCCAGATTACCCAAGTAAAGACATTTGTGTACCATCCCCAGATAGTCAGTCTTGTTGATAGGTTCAACAAAACCTTGTAGGCCATGCCTAGGAAGGTTGTACAAAAAGTTGGCCGATACTAGGATTGTCTATTTTCATAACTGATTTTCTCCATTAAAGAAATTCCCTAGGTTTAGAAGGAGTTTCCTCTGTTCAAATGCCTTTATGGCTGACATCCTTAAGGTCTACTAAACATAGCGAAGGAGACCTGGGAAATCGAGGTTACACCTTGTTGGAGTGGTATCGAACATGTGGCACAGATGCAGGACAGGATTGCAGAGGTGATGTCTATCATGAAGGAATGTCTTTTCAAGGAAATGGAGGCCCAGGTGAGAGTATACAATCATTTTAGAATCGTGAGGCAATTCGACCCTGGAGACCAGGTGTTAGTGCTGATTCCTATGGTGGAGAGCAAATTTCTGGCAAAATGGCAGGGGCCATACAAAATTGTGCAAAAATTTGGGGAGGTGAACTATAAGATCCACCAGCTCGGAACAAGGAAGCCCTACCAAGTATACCATGTCAACTTGATCAGGCCGTGGTGAAATAGGGAGCAGGTTGAAACTTTGTGCCTGGACGCTGTTCCCAAAGCCAATATCAAATATGTCACGGTGGCAGAGACACTGTCACCGGCTGAGAGACAACAGTGTCAAGAACTGCTCCAGCGAAACTGAGACCTGTTTTTAGAACTGCCAGGATGTACGGGATCACGAAGCAAGAAGTTCTGATAAAACTTCATGTGCGAGTGTACCTGAAGACATACTGGATCCCCGAGATCCACCATGAACTGATTTCCAAGGAGGTGAAGATGCTGATTCTGGGAGTCATAGAGGAGTCAAAGAGCAGGTGGTCCAGTCCAATTGTCTTATTACCAAAACCTGATGGTGAATAGAGAGTCTGCAAAGACTATCGTAAACTGACTGAGGTCCCCAAGTTTGACACATATCTGATGCATTGGGTTGATGTGCTGATTGACAGGCTGGTGCCAGCATAGTATAATGCCACCTTAGATCTAACAAAAGGGTACTGGCAAATATCCTTGTCCCAAAGTGGCAAGAAGAAGATGGCCTTCCCTACACCTAACGGTTCCTCCCAGGACATCAGGATGCCATTTGGATTACGTAAACACCTTCTAGAGGGTCATGGACCATATCCTAGCCCTCCATAAGAAGTACGCCGCAGCATATCCAGACGACATTATGATCTTCAGCCCATATTGGGGAAGTCATCTGATGAAGGTCCAGGCGGTACTTAATGTTTTGAGGAAGGCAGGGTCTACCATAAACCCAAAAAAGTGTGCCATGGAGGAGGCCAAATACTTAGGCTTTATCGTCAATAGGGGCAAAATCAAGCTGCAAGTAAACAAAGTGGAAGCAATCCAAAATTGGCCACAACCACTCTACAAGAAAAAGGTTAAAGAGTTTCTCGGACGGAATTGTGGGATACTGTAGAAGGTTCATCTCGATCTTTATCATGATTGCTGCACCTCTTTAAAGGTATGACATCGGCCATGGCCAAGTGGTTGCCAGAAGCAGAGATGGCTTTCCAGAACTTGAAGTTAGCTCTTTGTAAAAAGCTTGCCTTAATGGCACCTGACTTCAAAAAGGAATCCAAGTAGATGCCTCAGAGGTTGGATCAGACAGGGTCCTATCTCAGAAAGTAAATCGAGAAGAACACCCAATACTCTACCTAAGTAGGAAAGTGTCGGTCTGTGAAAAGAATTAGTCCATTGTGGAAAAGGAATGTTTGGCCAGTAAGTGGGCGGTGGACACATTACGGTACTACCTGTTAGACTGAAAGTTTAGATTAGTATCCGGCCATGACCCAATAATGTGGATGAAGGAAAAGAAAGGGAAGGTTTCCTATGTTACCGGTTGTCTCCTAGCCCTCCAAGATTTCAGCTTTCATCTAAAACATACAAAAAGGCAGTTGCAAGGTAATGCCGATGCTCTATCGAGACTTCCCTGTTTAGTTACTGAAGGTGCCAAAACCCCCAGCTTTGGGCAGAAGGGGGGATATGCAAGATGACCAATGGTAAAATCCTTGAGGGGAGATATTTTTCACTGAGAAAATTAGCTTCAGTGATGTGAAACCCGAATTGCAAGTTCCAGCATACTGGCAGCTGAGAGGGTTAATCAGCCATGATAAGCGCTGTGTTTTTTTTTTTTTTTTTTTAAAAGTCAAAGAGATGGGTGGGATGCCTTTTCAGATATCTCCACCCGAGTAAAATGAAAGCCTCTAAATCCATTCAGTGGTCTTTGTATGGAGGTAGAAGACCTCCAGAGCTGTACTCTTGTTTGCAAAGATCGGAATCCTGTATCTGATGACCCCGCAGTTAAACAGACTTGTTATTTTTAAGTTTGTACCTTTGTGCCAGAAAACCTCTTTATTTAAATTCATTCCTGTGGAGCGGTTTATGACAACAGAAATAAACCAGCCGGACATTTAGATGAAAATGGTTCCTGTGGTTATCTCGAGTAGCATCAAGTGAGTTTCAACGCTACAGGGGGTATAGCAATACAACCCTATTCATACTACTTTGTATAACGCCTATGTAATGCAGCCCTCATCACTCCTAGCAGATGAGGATTATCGTCTCCTGGCTCCTTGGGATCCATGTTTGGAGAATACTGTAGGTCTGCTTTAACATGGAGTTTAATTGTCAACAGTAGATGTAAGCAGGAAATAGTTGTGGATTCTTTGAAGGACTTTTTCCTGATAAAAAGACTATTTATAATTTAATTGCACCAATAAAAGATTCATGCTGAAACGATAGAAAGAAGGAGGAGGGTTGGGGTGACATCAGCGAGCAGGCAGATACCATCAGAAGCACCGCAGGAACACTTCACTGGGGTAAAGTTATAACTTATGTCAACACTAACAAGGTCAATGAACTGAGGTGTGAGCCGCACTGCGGAGTCCAAACTGGATCAGGACGAATCCCCTTTAAATCAGAATTTAAAAAATCCCCCAGTATATACATTCCACTACTATTTAATCATTTAAAGATCACTGCTTACTGTCAAAAATTGGAAATATCAGATGTAGTTTTTACCCAAAAATGTACTCCTTTTAACACCCTTTTATGATGAAAAGTACCTACTTAGTGTTCAATTCCTCACTTGATTCCTCGTTGATTTAAAACTAAAAACCTCTCCTCAACAGCGGTATTTTTTTATCTACATTTTTAAGTTTAGGACAGATTAGTCCAGGACAGGTTTGGGTTGCTTTGTTCAGCTCACTGAGGACTACCAAGAGTGGCCCAGAGTGGGCTGCCAGAAACTAGGGATAGGCAACTATTTTTTGCTCTTTAACCAGTTGACTCTCCGAGTCCTTCCACCAGTCCGGTATTGAATCCCTTATCCCCTAAGCACATGTATTGTATTTTAATAAAATATTGATACAATTATAAAGCGCCTCTTTCTGCTATTTGCTGAAATTCTACAAAACATTTAAAGTAAAAAGTTATACATTGTTATATAGTTTTTCAATTTCATTTTTTTTTTATTGATTTTAGTTACAATTATATTTTATTATTACTATAGCCTTAAATCTAACCCTATCCCTATCCCTAGCCCTAGCACTATTCCCCAACCCTATTCCTAACCCCATAGTGTATTATATCAGTAGTGTTTTATTTTAGTGTTTTTTTCCTGTTAATTTTGACAACTCCTCCATCAGGTATCTGTTTCTACTTTCACAAAATTGTGCAGCACTCAAAATGAATTTGCTATCAGCTTCTGCAGTGACCGAGATGAGAAACCATAATGAGAGCTTTCTAGATACGTTATATTGGTCTCTGCCTATGCAGAGTGCAGCATCATGACAAAGTCATCTTAAAGGGGTTGTCCACTACTTTGACATTAATAGCCTATCCTTAGGATAGGTCATCAATGTCTGATCAGCCAGGGTCCGACACGCCCCACCCCTGCCGATCAGCTGTTTTTGGTCCCGGTAGCGGCAGCAGGCAGCCAGAAATGCTGAGTTCCAGATCTGCTTTGTCTTCTGATAGTGGCTGTGGCCGGGTACTGCACATCCACATCCTATTGATTAGAATGGGAGGCGGATGTGTGGCGCCCTGGACAAGCCAGGACGTCACAGGTACTGCAACAACACACCCCACACCCCGGTTAGGAACATCAAAGTCAGACACAAATCCTTGTTGCCTCCCTCCAGGGGCTGATGTCCACACCAGGTGTGGTGGAGCCAGGCGGTTGACTCCACCCACCGAGGAGTTCACAGTCCTGGAGGCGGGAAAAGGGAAGAGAGTGAAGTGGAGTGAGGGAAAGTGGAAGGAGTAAGTGGTAGAGGAGGAGCAGACTGACCGTGTCCGGGTACGTGGCCCGGGCACCGGAGAGCAAGGTTGGCAGACGGTGGTGACCGTCTGCAGGAGAGGCCGATTGACGCACAACCGTAAGGACCGGAGACGGGTGGTGGCCCCCCGGTACCGGATCGGGGAGCGAAGAGAAGCCAGCACCATCTGGCAGGGCCTACGGACCCCGACCAGGCTTGGAGTCGCCGTTAAACTGGTCAAATCCGTCAGCGATGGGAACCTCCAGGGTTTCCCAGCAGTAAAGACCCGACTGAAGGCAACCGCTCAACCGTGAAGGGAAATACAGCTACCGCCACAGCTAGGGTCCCCAGGGCCAGCGCCTGCGGGCAAAAAGGGCCTACTCCGGCAAATATACCGCTGAGGAGCGGGTTACCGGTGGGAAGCCATCGGGGCCGAGAACATAACACCGATGCAGGGAGAGACAGTTACCGCCAACCTACCGGGAGTGACCGTCGCAGCCGTCTGTGGGACTCGTCCATCCAGCCGTTTGTTTTACCAGAGACTCCGTGTACGTTACTGGCTGAGTAAGTACCACCGTGCCATCTGGCACTGCGCTGCCCTGCGACCCTGCACCTGGCCAAGCCCCGCAATCCACCTTACAGACAACAACTCCGGGCCCCGGGACTACCAAAATCCCCCTACCCACGGAGGGGAGAGAAACATCCCAGCTGCTCCCTGTCATCGCTCCCGGTATCCTCGTACAGAGCAGCGGTGGTGCCCCAACCTCACCACACACCGTGGGTGGCGTCACAAACCGACATCCGAAACACCAACAAACCACCCCTTTCACTCACGGGCGAGGAGCGCCGCTCGAATCCCCGGATCTGGCCCACCGCTCGAGCCACCGAGCAGCAGTAGCAGCAGCGCCGGACCCGAGCGTGGTGAGCGCAGTGCCCTCCCCGCCCGCGACAACTTGGCGTCACGAACAGGATCCTACTGTTCTACTGCCTGGTAGAAGTGCGCCTTGTGTCCCGCTGGAGGTGTCCGGCTGAAAATTTTCGGAAGCCGCCATCTTGGGCGCGAAAAGTCCCCGCTCGAGCGTTTTCTCGAGCAGTGGAGGCGCGAAAGCCGAAGCTCCGCCCCTGAAGAGGAGGTGCCGGAAAAGAAACCAAGGGGGCACGGATGGCGTCTGGCCGCATGTAGACCGCGGCTATAAACGCAGGGACGCCAGGCCTCTGCGATCCGATTCCGGTTCCTGGAAGAAACCGCTGCCGGCATGTCCCTCCCGCCCAACCGCGCAGAGGCCCCGGAGTTGGTGCCCGGAACAGCTGCATGGATCAGAGCCCGCGTGGCAGGGGTCTGCCGACGTTACCAGGATCAGATATGTCGGCTGATGGAGCAGTGGACCACGTAGGTGGAGGAGCTCGCTGCGGTCGCTCGGGTGTACGGAATGGAGGCTGCGATGGAGGAGCTGGCGAATAACCCACGCCCCTATGTCCCGGAGGGACCGGCTACTGCGGCTGGGGGTCCCGGTCTGCCCTTGGCCCCCATCCTGCCTTCGCCTTCCCTGCTTGTGCACCCCGCCACCGCTGGTTCATCTCGCTTGCGGCCCCCTGTAACGGCAGCAGAAGGAGCGGCGAGCCCGGAGACTGCGGCAGCTGGCGGCAACCCGCCTGGCGCAGGCACAGACGATAGCGACTCCGGGCCTGACACCGAACCTGTCTCGGAGGACGAGGGGGTCGCCGTGTGTGGCATGGAGGCCACTTACATCCCATGGAACGGAAATAATGGGTATCGGACGGCCCTCCCTCGTCGCGCCTGCTATGCGCTGGAGGGGCTGGTACCCGTGTTTTTCCACCCGGGGCCGAGTGAAGAAGATGAAAGCGAGCAGTAATGGCAGTGGTCCCCCCACTGCAAGTTGTCCCCGTTGGGACCACCAGCACCGTTGTATGTTGTTGAATGTATAAGAATGTAACTGAATGATAAGAAAAGGAATCAACCGTTGTTTACCTGATTGCACCGTGATTGAACCGGCCGTTGCCGGCAACTAGTCCCTGTATGGACCTTCTGCAACCGTTGCGTAAGGAACTACTTCCGGACAAGCCCGAGAACTTGCAGGGCAACCACAAACTTGTGGCATGTAAATAAAATGTTGGCTTGTTACCGTGACCGCCTCCGGAGAGGCTGATTTGGGAGGATGGGCCTGGAGGAAATGGATGGCCCGGGCCACTACCGTAATCGGTGGCAATCCTCCGAGGGTTCAGGGGTCCCCATGGACGCGGGTCCCCTGAAAGAGACCGTACCCGCTCGGGCAATTTGGTTCTGGACTGGGGCAAGGGGTGCTGCCCACTTCTTAGGGGCAGCATCAGGGCCAGGTTGTTTGGGCGGGGGGAGAGCGGAAGCCGTTACCGTTAATAAAAATGTTAGTAACGTTTAAGGAAGTGCCTCCCGTAAGGGAAGTTTTAGAAAATGCTTGTGTTTTATATGTTTTCTACTTTTCTACAGAATTATGAAAATAAAACCGGTGATGGACGGGCAGCCCGCGGACGGTCTGCGTTTAACCAAGGGGGAATGTGGCGCCCTGGACAAGCCAGGACGTCACAGATACTGCAACAACACATCCCACACCCCGGTTAGGAACATCAAAGTCAGACACAAATCCTTGTTGCCTCCCTCCAGGGGCTGATGTCCACACCAGGTGGGGCGGAGCCAGGTGGTTGACTCCACCCACCGAGGAGTTCACAGTCCTGGAGGCGGGAAAAGGGAAGAGAGTGAAGTGGAGTGAGGGAAAGTGGAAGGAGTAAGTGGTAGGAGAGGAGCAGACTGACCGTGTCCGGGTACATGGCCCGGGCACCGGAGAGCAAGGTTGGCAGACGGTGGTGACCGTCTGCAGGAGAGGCCGATTGACGCACAACCGTAAGGACCGGGGACGGGCGGTGGCCTGCCGGTACTGGATCGGGGAGCGAAGAGAAGCCAGCACCATCCAGCAGGGCCTACGGACCCCGACCAGGCTTGGAGTCGCCGTTAAACTGGTCAAATCCGTCAGTGACGGGAACCTCCGGGGTTTCCCAGCAGTAAAGACCCGACTGAAGGCAACCGCTCAACCGTGAAGGGAAATACAGCTACCGCAACAGCTAGGGTTCCCAGGGCCAGCGCCTGCGGGCAAAAAGGGTCTATTCCAGCAAATATACCGCTGGGGAGCGGGTTACCGGTGGGAAGCCATCGGGGCCGAGAACATAACACCGGTGCAGGGAGAGACAGTTACCGCCAACCTACCGGGAGTGACCGTCGCAGCCGTCTGTGGGACTCGTCCATCGAGCCGTTTGTTTTACCAAACAAACTCCGTGTACGTTACTGGCTGAGTAAGTACCACCGTGCCATCTGGCACTGCGCTGCACCGCGACCCTGCACCTGGCCAAGCCCCGCAATCCACCTTACAGACAACAACTCCGGACCCCGGGACTACCAAAATCCCCCTACCCATGGAGGGGAGAGAAACATCCCAGCTGTTCCCTGTCATCGCTCCCGGGATCCCCGTACAGAGCAGCGGTGGTGCCCCAACCTCACCACACACCGTGGGTGGCGTCACAAACCGACATCCTAAACACCAACAAACCACCCCTTTCACTCACGGGCGAGGAGCACCGCTCGAGTCCTCGGATCCGGCCCACCGCTCGAGCCACCAAGCAGCAGTAGCAGCAGCGCCGGACCCGAGCGTGGTGAGCGCAGCGCCCTCCCCGCCCGCGACAGATGCGCAGTACCTGGCAGCGGCAGCTATCAGAAGATGGAGCAGCGCCGGAATTGAGCATATCGGGCTACTTGCCGCTGCCACCGGGACCAAGAGCAGGTGGTTGGCAGGGGTGTCGGACTACAGCCAATCAGACATTGATGACCTATCCTAAGAATAGGCCATCAATAACAAAGTAGTGGACAACCCCTTTAACTACTGCTGCACTGTGCTCTGTATAGGCACTGATGCTTGCAGCAAGCAGGCTGCCTAACTCTACTTCTCCTGGGCAATGGACACTGTGGTGCTAGAAGACAAAATGAAGAGAAGGGCACCGGTGTAATGCGAGTGCAATGCGATGTTTCTCTTGCACCCATAGACTTGTATGGGTGTCAGTGAAAACAAATCGGATTCCACCCGCAGCATGCTGCAATTTTTTTCTCGGTCCGATTAGGGACCATAGAGTAACATGGGTGTGGGTGGAATGCGATTTTTCATCGCATTCCACTCGCTCCATTTTTCTCACTGTGTGTGCCTACGCTGTGGGTGGCTGTGGGGATATCATTCTGTGTGAGGGTGGCTTTTAGGCAATCATTTTATGTGTGTGTGGGTGGGTACTGTGGTAGGCATCATTTTATGTAGAGAGTACAGTGAGGCACTGTGTTTGAGGAGTGGGGGGGGTGTGCAATGTGAGGAGCTATGGAAAAAGGCACCATATTGTAAAAACACAAAAGGGTTTCACTAGAAGCAACATTTTTGTGTAGGCATATATAAAAGACTGGAAGTAGCTTAGAGTAAAAAAGAAATTGACGGAGCACATTTTGCACACTACAATATTTATCCCTTTTTCCTTCTTTCAAAGTTGGGAGTAATGCTCCTGGGCCACCTAAGGCACAAGGGTAAGAGTGCAATTGCAGCATCCTCTATATCAGGGGTCTCAAACTCAGCTGGGTGTATGTTTGCAGGACAAAGTGACATTTTTAGTGATTCCATGGTTTCTTCTATACATGTTTGGATCACTTTTTTGAAAATTTTTTGCTTGTCCATTATAACAAACCTGAATTTTTTTGTTTAGTCAAGCTTATATTTTTATATATAAATATATATATATGTATATATACAGTGTATATACACCGTATGTATATATATATATATATATATACAGTATATATACACACGCATATATATATATAGATATATATAGTATATATACAGTATATAAAAAACATTTTTAAATGGGAAAAAATAATTTTCATGCTTTATTTTGATTTTTTTTTAAATTTTATCACTTTGTAATATTGTTTTACAATTAGCAGCATCATATAGTAATCTTAGCCAACATGTTGCAGTAATTTCCCCCATCCGTGTGCCCTGTAGTAAGGTGCTCATCCTTATAGTATTGTGCCCATTTTTGTGGTATTGTGCCCAGTATCATTGTGCCCATCCGTGTGCCCTGTAGTATTGTGCCCATCCTTCTGCCCTGTAGTATTGTGCTCATCCTTGTGGTATTGTGCCCAGTAGTATTGTGCCCATCCTTGTACCCTGTAGTATTGTGCTCATTCTTGTGGTATTGTGCCCTGTACTATTGTGCGCATCCTTGTGCCCTGTAGTATTGTGCCCATCCTTGTGGTATTGTGCCCAGTAGTACTGTTCCCGTCCTTGTGCCCTGTAGTATTGTGCCCAGTAGTATTGTGCTCATCCTTGTGGTATTGTGCCCAGTAGTATTGTGCCCATCCTTGTGCCCTGTAGTATTGTGCTCATCCTTGTGGTATTGTGCCCTGTACTATTGTGCCCATCCTTATGCCCTGTAGTATTGTGCCCATCCTTGTGGTATTGTGCCCAGTAGTATTGTGCCCGTCCTTGTGCCCTGTAGTATTGTGCCCAGTAGTATTGTGCTCATCCTTGTGGTATTGTGCCCAGTAGTATTGTGCCCTTCCGTGTGCCCTGTAGTATTTTGCCCATCCTTGTGATATTGTGCCGAGAAGTATTATGCCCATCCTTGTGCCCTGTAGTTTTGTGCCTCCTTGTAGTATTGTGCCCAGTAGTATTGTGCCCATCCTTGTGTCCAGTAGTATTGTGCCCAATAGTATTGTGCTCATTCTTTTGGTATTGTGCCCATCCTTGTGCCCTGTAGTATTGTGCTCATTCTTGTGGTATTGTGCCCTGTACTATTGTGCACATCCTTGTGCCCTGTAGTATTGTGCCCATCCTTATGGTATTGTGCCCAGTTGTATTGTGCCCATGCTTGTGCCCTGTAGTATTTTGCCCAGTAGTATTGTACTCATCCTTGTGATATTGTGCCCTATAGTATAGTACCCATCCTTGTGCCCTGTAAGTATTGTGCCCATCTGTAGTATTGTGCCCAGTACTTTTGTGTCCATTCTTATAGTATTGTGCCCAAAACCTTTGTGCCCATCCTTGTAGTAGTGTGCCCAGTACTTTTGTGTCCATCCTTGTAGTATTATGCCCTGTAGTTTTGTGCCCATCCTTGTAGTATTGCTCCCGTCCTTGGTGTATTGTGCCCAGTACCTTTGTGCCCATCCTTGTAGTAATGTGCCCAATACTTTTGTGCCAATTCTTGTAGTAGTGTGCCCAGTACTTTTGTGCCCATCCTTGTAGTATTGTGCCCAGTACTTTAGTGCCCATCCTTGTAGTAGTGTGCCCAGTACTTTTGTGCCAATCCTTGTAGTAGTGTGCCCAGTACTTTTGTGCCCATCCTTGTAGTAGTGTGCGCATCCTTGTAGTATTGTGCCCAGTATCTTTGTGCCCATCCTTGTAGCAGTGTGCCCAGTACATTTGTGCCCATCCTTGTAGTATTGTGTCCATATTTGTAGTAATGTGCCCAGTACTTTTGTGCCAATCCTTATAGTAGTGTGCTCAGTACCTTTGTGCCATCCTTGTTGTAGTGTGCCCAGTACTTTTGTGCCCATCCTTGTAATATTGTGCCCCCCCCACACACACACACACACACACACACACACACACCCGCACACACACACACACACCCACACACACACACACACACACACACACAGCGAGGAGACCACAGCGCTCTGAACCCTGATCACGGGCATGGGCAGCTGCGGTCTTCTGCATTCTCCTGCGGAGGAGACTTGTGGCCTCGCAGGTCAGGACCTGCCGCGTCCAGGACGCAGTGGGTCCTGATCATGAGCACGTACCTCCTTGTTGCAGCCCATGACTATCGTGGCCCTATGTCGGGCGCCAGCAGGACTTTACTACAATTGAATCATTTGCGGTGCCGCGCGCGCAGTGGAGATGGCTGCTGCCTGCCAATCAGATGCAAGAAGGTGATGTCATACAGCGACGTCACTTCTTTGCATCTGTATGGCGGTCAGCAGCCATTAGTATAGCGCGGACAGCTCCTCGACGTGGCACCGCAAATGATTAAATTGTAGTAAAGTCCTGCCGGCGCCAGCCCCGGTATAGAGCTGCGATTGTCATGGTGTCTGCAGGCTGCAACAAGCAGCCTCAGGGGCCATATGCGGCCCGCGAGCCGCGTGTTTGAGACCTCTGTTCTATATAGTTATGCTCCAATAGGAGGTCCTGTGCCTATTACCATTTTACCTCCAATTTGGCAGCGTTGCGTGTATTGATTGGCATCTTGAGGTTGGGCATGTGACTCGCTACAATCAGAGTTATCACCAGCTAATATTTAAGCTACTTAGATGCTGATAATGTATCTCAGTGGTGACTCTGTGATCATGCTTGTTGCATCGTCACGCTATATTGGTAGATTGTTGCTCATTATCTACATGAAATTATTTGTAATCAGTGAAAAGGACATGGCGCTGATTTTATAGAATCGTTTACGACTTTTGCTCCATTTTACACATGGTATGAAGTAGCGATTAGCAGTCCCTATAATAATCTACAGTATGTCATTTGTTATAGCTGAAAACTGTGACTGTCCATCTTTTTGCTTTCCACATGATGTCGTACTCACTAATTTTGTAACATAGTTTTATAGTGGTCGTAGCTCTGCTTTTATGAAATCCTCTGCATAGCAGAAAGGTAAAGGCAACTGTGGGTTTTATATTCCTAAACTATCACTTGCTTTAAACTCTAGAAATTTTGCTTCTGAAAAGTGTCCTTATATGTAATACTAATAGAAATATTATGTAAAAGGTTTAAAGATTTTTATTCTCAGCACTGTATAAAAATTAGCTTATAGTAGTCATGGAGGTGGAGCCACAAGAAACAAAAGTCACAGAGACCAGACCTTAACAACTACCGTACCACTTTGGCTTCATTGACATTCCTGAGTACTTGATATGTCATGCCAAGCCCTGGTCTGCCAGCTTCTTGCACATGTGCAGTAAAGTTGGTTTTACTTCTAACGGGTGGTGGGGTGAGAAGGGGCATTTTCCTCTGGGTCCCCCCCGCAATCACAGTTGGCCACCCAAAACTACTACCACTCTTAAGGCCTAAAACACACTTCCGCAAAAGAAAGTCCGGGTGACACGGTCCGTTTTTCGGGTCCGTGTTCCGTTTTTTTGGGGCTTTTCTCCGGTACGTATGGCATCCGTGTGATGGCGTATGCGAGCCGTGTGTACGTGTAAAATGTCCGTGTTTGTGTCTAAAATGCCCGTGTATGTGTACGTGGAATGTCCGTGTGGAATGTCCGTTTGTGTGTTGCACAATGTCGTTGATACATGTCGGCTGACAGCAGACAGAGTTGCGCGATGAGAATGAACTCGGGTGAACTTCACCCGACTTCATTGTCATGCCGCGGCTCTGTCTGTGTGCCGCGTACTGATTAGCGGTCACCTGTGAAGGATTCACCAGTGACCGCTAATCCCCCGAGTGACTGAAGTGAGCAGCCCTCCCTCATACTTACCGCTCCCCGATCACCAGCGCGGCGAGGAACAGCTGTGCAGAGAATACGCGGCAACAATTACTTTGAATATGCCGGCCGCTAATTAATCAATCTCATATTCCCTGCTTTCCCCACCCACAGACGCCTGTGATTGCTTGCAGTCAGACACGCCCCCCACGCTAAGTGACAGCTGTCTCACTGCACCCAATCACAGCAGCCGGTGGGTGTGTCTATAGTGTGCAGTAAAATAAATAAATAAATAATTTAAAAAAACGGCGTGCGGTCCCCCCCAATTTTAATACCAGCCAGATAAAGCCATACGGCTGAAGGCTGGTATTCTCAGGATGGGATGCCCCACGTTATGGGGAGCCCCCCAGCCTAACAATATCAGTCAGCAGCCGCCCAGAATTGCCGCATACATTATATGCGACAGTTCTGGGACTGTACCCGGCTCTTCCCGATTTGCCCTGGTGCGTTGGCAAATCGGGGTAATAAGGAGTTTTTGGCAGCCCATAGCTGCCAATAAGTCCTAGATTAATCATGTCAGGCGTCTCCCCAAGATACCTTCCATGATTAATCTGTAAATTACAGTAAATAAACACACACACCCGAACAATCCTTTATTAGAAAAAAAAAACACAAACATATACCATGGTTCACCACTTTAATAAGCCCAAAAAAGCCCTCCATGTCCGGCGTACTCCAGGATGGTCCAGCGTCGCTTCCAGCTGTGCTGCATGAAGGTGACAGGAGCTGCAGAAGACACCGCCGCTCCTGTCAGCTCCACGCAGCTAATAAAGGGAATAGCGCGATCCAGGACCCAGGGCCCAGTGTAAGTGTATAGTACCACAGGTCGCAGAAGAACTCACACACAGGCAGCAATGTCTTTCAGGGTTTTTACTCACTTTTCTGGTGTTAGATGTGAGATACCCGGGCGATGCTATGATGAGCCAGGTGGAACCAGGTTTCCCTCAGGCTGAGATAAGGATGACTGCTGACTCGTCTTCCTGCACCTTTTTTTCAGATCACCCCTGACTTGAATTGTATCGTGGGATGTGTCCAGGGAAGTCGCTGCTGCCGTTCTCCCCTTTCTGACCCATTTGCTGACAGTGTGGACTAAGGATAGATGGCTCCAGGCTCGATCCAACTTATGGGCCCCCTCGTTGCTGTTGATGCTGGGGGGTTCTGTATGGTTGGTGTGGGACGTCTTGCCACCCCACCGGCAGGATTAAGCAGCTCCACTAAATAGATTTATGCTCTGTGGACCTGTACCCCGCGTGTGCGTTCATCACCAGGAGTTCCCGTACTCGACTCCGTACTTCTCCCTCTATTCAGGCGTGTTTCAAAGCAACTTTGTGGTAATGCTCTCCTCCGTCAATAGCCACTGCACATGCAGGGTCTGACAGTGCTTCGCTGTTCGTCCCTCCACTTCAGACACGGCTGCTCACCACCTTCTCCTCTGACTGCCACTGCACAACTCTCCTCCCAGCTACACTACAGCACCACACTAACTGAGATGCGAGGGCTATGCCCCCTCCCTGGGTCTTCCCAGGGGTCCCCTCTAATGTGTGTGTGTGTTCTGGTTAAAGGATGCCTGTGTGTCCACACCTTACTCAGCCATCAGGATTACCTGTTTTGCACAGACCCAGCATGGGTGCAGTACTCAGTGGCGCCTGACCAGGTCAGGGGCGCCACACCGGCTTAATAGTGCGCATGATTGGCAGTGTGATGACTTTTAATCTTGTGCACTGACCCTAAGCCCGGCATTCTGAGGCAGTGCAATAGACACAGGTACGCGCATCACTGCCGATGATGATAGTGGGCATTGAATAGCATGTTAGCACACCTCTAATATGGGCGGAATGAGCGTAGGAACTAACACCCCTACGATTAGTCCGTACTCTCATTAGCATATCATAAAGCATCTTTAGAAATACTTTTTCTAAAGATCCCTTTATCTATGCTGCTAGATACAGGAGAGGTTAAGCAGGGATTAGCAATATACACCCAGAATTGCTTGTGGTTATGGGTGCATATTACACCTGACAGGTTCCCTTTAACTATATTGAGGTGCTGTGCATGCCGATATAGTTAAGCTCTGTGGTTGAGCAGGGAAACTCGATCTCCTCGCACTACCGCTCTCCACTCTCTGCAGTCTCTGATCCTGCCATGCTGTAGCCTGCAGAACGGCAGGGGCGCGGTTAGAATGGAGTTGATCCTTTGAGTGGTGATGTCACAGGAAGGGCCGGGGCCTCCTCCAGCAGACCTGATACCAGTGTGCAGGGTTGTGCTGTGGCTGCTGGCGAGATGTGACTCGTGGAGAGATTAAACCCCTACAGGGCTGAGCTGTTGTATAATAGAGCCATGTTCTTTTTATACATAGGTCTAAGTGTGAGTGATCGGAGACAGGGTTTTCAGGGCACAGATAAGTGAATGTTCGTACATGGGGACTGCATATTGAAGGGTTACACAGGGAAGTGGCTGCACATGGGGGGGTGGGGGTGGGGGGCAGAACATGGAAGGGAGGGATTTTGCATGCGTAGGGCTGCTTGGGGAAAGGGTTGATTTTGAAGGTGTGGGGCTGCATACTGGTGTCTATGCAGAAAAGAAGGTGATGTTACTCCCATAGAGCACCATGAGAAATAGGGTGTCCTTAATTGCTTGGAGCTACATGCTGAGGGTCTGATGTTACATGCATAGAGAAGGGTAAAATTATGCCCGGGGAGTATGTGATGGGGGGCTGCGTGGTGATACACTGGCCACGGTGCCAGCGAATGTACAGAACATCAGAGTTGCAGCACAATGCCATCAACACAAGAGACTCTGGCGCTATTGAACCGCCCCGTGCTCGGCTGCAGCCGAGCTGCTCGGATCCGGGCTCACTGGTGGCTGCCTCGAGCGTCTCCGGACCCTGGGGCCCTGTGGTCACTTTGATCTGAAAGGGGGCTGGCGGTTTAGGGGGCGTAGGTGTACGTCCGGAGCCGTGGTTAAGTTTGTGACGCCACCCACGGGATGTGGTGAAGGTGGACACCACCGCTGCAGTTACGGGGCACCCGGGGGAGATGGTATGAAGCAAGTTGTTAACCCCTCCGTGGGCAGGGATGGTGGCCCCGGACCCATTGGGGGGTGCTTTGGCGGTGCAAGGAGATGGGCGGCCGGAGGGCACTGGTTTAGTCACTATTAGAATTAAACACTTGAGTCTCTGGTAAACCAAGATGATGGTGGTCGGTGCCCGCAGCTGGCTGCAGTCTGGTCCCCCACCCGGTTGGTGGTCTCTGCCTTTTTGCTGCACCGTGCTGTGTATCTGTGGACTGCCTGCGCTTCAGCGACGGGAGTCCGCTCCCTGGCTTTGTGAATGTCGGGAGAGCCCTTTTGCCCGCATACGCTGGCCCGTGGGATTTCTTTGCCTGTGCGGTGGCTTTCTATCCCCCTCGTTGGGCTGTTGTCTTCAGTCGGGACTTTGGGTGGGAAAGGACCTATAGTCCAGACCGCAATCAGTTTATTAACTTGGTCCAGTGGCTTCTGGACCTCGTTTCAGGGTCTGAGTACCCCCCTTTGTGCTCCATTTTCCGAGTCGGTTCCCCAGGTCGGTACCAACGGGCCACTACGCTGTCCCGGTCCACCACAGTTCCACCGAGCCGTCTTCCCGACTCCTGCAGGCTGAGGCCACCGCTTGCCTCCTAGCCGAAGTTGCCCAGGCTCCAACTCTGGCACCTGTCAGACTGCCGCAGACCTGGGCACAGGCCTGCTTCTACTCTCCTTCACTCCTACTACCAACTCCTCCAAACTTCATCTAACGTTTTCCCGCCTCAGGCTCTCTGAACTCCTCAGTGGGCGTGGTCAACTGCCTGGTTCCGCCCCCTGGTGTGTCCATCAAGCACCGAGGGAGGTGACTAAGGTTTAATGGTTGGCTGGTGACACCTTATTAGGGGACAGGTGTTGTGCGGGGCGCTATCTGTGACTACCTGGCTAGTCCAGGGCGTCACACTATGACAGCACATTGATCTGACCTAGTCTTGCCAGTGGACCTCTCAGAATCCTGGATTAGGTGAGCATATGAGGGTTTTAATTTTAATTAAAACTTGTGCTATGACTGTGGAGATATCATAAATAATGGGGACCCTCATACAGTATGGGGGCTCTCATACATTGTAGGGACTACTGTGGCAGGCCCTTATAAAGCATATGTGCCATTGTACAGCTTGGGGGATAATATGGGGGCCATTATACAGCATGGCAGCTAATGCGCGGACCATTCCACAGCTTGGGGGCTAATGCACAGGCCATTATAGAGCATGGGAGATAAGGCAGGGGCCATTCTACAGCTTGGGGCTGATATGGAGGCTATTGTACAGTCTGGGGGCCAATGCAAGGGCCATTATACAGTTTGGGGGCTAATATGGGGGCCATTGTACAATGTGAGTCCTAATGTGGGGACTATTATACAGTTTCAGGCCTACTGTGGGAAAGCACTGGGGACATCATACTATGTATTGGGGATCTATGGGCCTACCATACTGTGTGTAGGGGAGCTGTGGGGGCGTTGCAAATGTATGTAAAGCGCTGTGGAATTAATAGCGCTATATAAATGAATAAAATTATTATTATTATTATTATTATGCTGTGTGTAGGGGAGCTGTGGGGACATCATTCTATGTATAGGGGAGCTCTGAGGATATCATACTCTGTATAAGGGAGCTGTGGGCTCACCATACCATGTATAGAAGAGTTGTACATTGGGGGACTCAGAGGACATTATTAAATGTTAAATGGTCACTTAAGAAGCATTAGTGTTTTAGGGGCACTCAGAGTATTATGACCACCAAAGAGGCAAACTGTGTGCTCTGTCTTCTAGGGAACTTGCACAGGGTATTAACATTTTCTTGGGGGAAATTTTACTATCTAGAGGGCACAAAAGGTGCATTATTACTATTTAAAGGGAACCTGTCATCAGAAATTTAGCTTGAAACCTAAAAGTTTCCCCCTCTGCAGCTCCTGGGCTGCATTCTAGCAAGGTTTCTATACTTTTTGTGCCCCCTTTTAAACCAAATTAAATACTTTAGAAACTTGTACCTTTTGATATGAAAATCTTGTAAATTATCCATGGGGGCGGGCTCTCTGGTGTCTGTTGCTGTCCCTCCTGCACATTGACGCCATCCCCCCACGCTCCATTTCGTACATCAGGACGCCACCCACTGCGCCCAAGGTGCCGCCCACGCCAGGATCGCTGGTGACGTGTGTCACAGGCACGAGTTATGGGCGGCGCTGTGATTGCATCGTAAGTGCCGCCCATAATCTTGTGGACGAGCTGTCCCCACTGCCTCCAGCGTTCTGCGCAAGCGCACGCTGGCCAGATGACCCGACGTCACCTCCTTCCCATCTTACCCTGCAGCAGGGCAAGATGGGAAAGAGGTGACGTCGGGTCATCTGGCCAGCGAGCGCTTGCGCAAAACGCTGGAGGAAGAGGGGAAAGTGTGGTCACAAGGTTATGGGCGGCACTTGCTGAGGACAATCACAGCGCCGCCCATAACCTCGTGCCTGCGCAAAACGTCACCAGCGGTCACACGTGCACACACTGCACAGTCCGACAGCGCATGCGCGGGACCTCGGGCGCCCAGGGGCGGCGTCCTGAGGTATGAAATTCAGCGTTGGGGGCGGCGTAAATTGGCAGGAGGACAGTAACAGACACCAGAGAGCCCGCCCCCATGGAGAATTTACAAAATTTGCATAGCAAAAGGTACAAAGTTTATAAAGTATTTAATTTGGTTTAAAAGGGGCCACAAAAAGTATAGAAACCTTGCTAGAATGCAGCCCACGAGCTGCAGAGGGGGAAACTTTTAGGTTTCAAGCTAAATTTCTGATGACAGGTTCCCTTTAAGGGGCACTGTGGGGGCTTTACTATATGGGGCAATAAGATTAGCCCTTTTATTGTGCCAAGCATCAGGCGCAGTAATAGGGGCACATACGGCAGCAGTGGCTCAGCATTGGGATGTCAGTAGGATCAGGAGTTTGTTCTGATTGGGAATAGATGGCGACACAGCTGGAAATATGAGAAGTCAAATGTATCTTTGTTGTAATCTCTGTGAATGAATCCTGGCTGGAAGATGTTGTTATGTCGGTCTGAGCAAGATGGAAAAGACGGGAAAAGTAAAGGACCCTCAAAGATCCTCCTTATTACTAATCTAGGGTTTAGTGGCAGCTGTGGGCTGCCATTAACCCCTTATTACTCTGACTGACACTGCACCAGGGCAATCGGGAAGAGCCGGGTAAAGCATCGGCATTGTCGCAGCAAATGGATGTGACAAACCTGGGTGGCTGTAGGCTGCAATTTTTAGTCCGGGGGAGCTCAAAAAACATGGATCTCCTCAGCCTGAGAATATAAGCCCCCAACTGTTGGGCTTTATCATGGCTGGGTATCAAAATGGGGGGACCGCATGCTGTTTTTTAAAATGAATTATTTAAATAATTATTAAAAAAAAGCCGCATGCGGTTCCTCCTATTTTACTACACAGCCAAGATAAGTGCACAGCTAGGTACTGCAGCCTGTAGTCATATGCTTTATCTGTGCTCGGTGCCATAATATGGTGGGACCCTACGCCAATTGTCTTATTTATTTATTTTTATACCACAATAGACACAAATAGTGCCTGTGATTTTAAGCAGTCAGCTGCCACGCTTCCACTCAGGGTGAGGGCGCATCTGACTGCAACCAATCACAGACGTCGGTGGGCGGGGGAAGCAGTGCATAGGCATAAACGCAAATGAGCACCCCTGGAAGTGAATAAACTGCCTGGAAGCAGATTTCATTTTTAATCTCTGGATTTCAGTCCCCATAGACTTATATGGGGACCGGCATCCGGCCAGATAACCGGGATCAATCCCGGGCCAGAACCAGGTTTTTGTTTTTAACCCCGTTAGACCTATTGGTCCTAGTTATCTGTGAGTCCATCCATCACTACTCCTTATTCATCTCTATTGGAAGATATGCTACTGGAAGATAGTTCTTAATGGCATGGGTCATATGTCTGAAGTAATCTTCCTGCTTCAGCATAGATTTGAAGGCAATCAGATGCCTCTTTGGATAAGTATGTGCCTGTATGTCTCAGCATTGAGGACACCATTTTATCCATTTGCTAAAATGCAGCCCCAAATTTGCTGGGACCCTCCCCGATGCTTCATTGTTGCCTGCAGGCACTCACTATTGTATAGCTCTCCATCAGTTCTGTGAACCTCTGCCTTCTGTTACACCAAAATATTTCACATTTTGACTCATCAGTATGGAGCACCTGCTGTCTTTTTTTCTTCACCCCTTTTCTAGGTTTTCACCCATTGCATATCTTGAATGCCCAGTCTGCTTTCAAATAGGGAGGGACCTTGCTGATGCAGTATAACTACCTTGTGTCTTGTTGCTGGGCTCAGTCTTGCCATGGTGTATGAATGACTCGTGACATGAAACTGTCTTCCACAACCTCACCTTTGTAGCAGAGTTTGACTGTTCCTCACCCAGTTTTAAAGCTGTTTCTGTTAATGACTGTGATTCAGCATATATGTGAAAATGTGATTATCGCCTATTTGGTATAAATGGTTACTCATGCACCTGACTATAATCCTACAAAATCCCTGACTGTGTAGAAGTGTACCTAGGCGAATTGATACTGATGTGAAGGCAAAGAGCGGTCACACCAAATATTGACTGGATTTAGATTTGTCTTTTATTCATTCACTTTGCATTTTGTTAATTGGTAAAAATTAACTATTTTCACTTCTATTGTTAGAACACATTCTTACTTTGTAGCATTTTTTCACATGTGCTAAAACTTTTGCACAGTTCTATATATTAAAGGGGTATTCCCATCTTATATAATTAAGGCAAATCCACCAATGGCATGGACATCTATCTTGAGAATGTATTAGAAAAACAAAGAAGGTCAGCTTACGCCAATGTGCCTATGCACCACACAATATTTGCAACAGCACCGTACGGATCCGGCAGGAGCAGCCGCAGAGATCCAAGGTAAGTGAAATAGAAAAGATCCAGTGGAAATCCAGGCATATATCAAAAATAATTGTCTTTATTGAGGGCAAATTTATTGTGTCAAATCGCAGTCTGGCCACATATATAATGCTGCAAACCTACGCGTTTCGACTGCGATTGTGAATAAGACTACACATAGTCAAATGTGTAGGTTGTGGCCCAACTGCAATTTGCCAACAGTGTTTTATACTCTTGTACCTTTTTGGACCTTTCAATAAAAACAATGATTTTTCATCTATGTTAAGAATGGGGCTCTTTTGCTTGGCACTGACCATGGAAAGTGGGTCAGGATTGCCATATAAATGAATGGGAATTCCCCCAGTTCTCCACTGACATTGGCACGCAGCGATGCCTTTGCTCCAGATTGAATATACTATGCAGAAGCGGTTTCTGCACCAAACCGTGCAATACCTTATCAACAGATTTATAGGTCAGCTTCAGTCCTCCTTATGGAAACAGTAGTCATGGGTGCACGTAGACAAGGAAAGAGAAAGTCCAAACCAATGTCCAGGAAGTAGAAATCTACGGCATACACCATCCAATATTCCAAAGTGCTTTATTCCAAAATTATGTGCAGTTAAAAGTAGTGGGGAGAGAGCTGAGTGCAGGTCCCCTATGGACGACGGCCGTTTCGCACCTCCTTGTGCTTCAATATGTATGCCGTAGATTTCTACTTTTTGGACATTGGTTTGGCTTTTCTCCAGATTGACGCAGGTCCTATTGCTAGGACCTGTATCTACTATATATTCATGACATATACTGTGGATGAGCCATCAATGTATACTGTAAGATAGGAATACCTCTTTAATCTTTTGAGCTCCCCCTAGTGGTGGCTGCTGGTAGACACATTATCAGCATTCAATATTGGATCTCTTTAGACTTGTAGCTGGACCATGTACATGGGAAGGTTTTGGCATCTTTGCTCCAATAACCTTTCGCCCAAATACCAGAAATATATTCACAATGTTTCTAAAACATGTCCAAAGTTTACATTGTGTGTCAAAGTCTCTTGCCAAAATGAGCAAACTGATTTTTCTATTTCTATACAAAACAACATAAGGTAACAAAAAATGTCATTTTATATGCATATTAATTCATCTTCTATGTAGCTGAAGATGTAGCAGAGCTGAACCACCCTAATTTACAGAATGCATTTTCAATTATGCTGTTAAAGGAGTTGGTGCTATAATATTTTATTTTACAGATGGGTACATTGTGGTCGTAAAATTAAAGAGGTTGTCCACTTCTTTTACATTGATGGCTTATCCTAAGGGGTAGTTTGCACGCTGCGACATCGCAGCGGCGATGTCGGTGGGGTCAAATTGAAAGTGACGCACATCCGGCATCGCTTGCGACATCGTAGTGTTTAAAGCCTAGATGATACGATTAACGAGCGCAAAAGCGTCGTAATAGTATCATCGGTGCAGCGTCGGCGTAATCCATAATTACGCTGACGCGATGGTACGATGTTGTTCCTCGCTCCAGCAGCAGCACACATCGCCGTGTGTGAAGCCGCAGGAGCGAGGAAAATCTCCTACCGGCATCACCGCGGCTCCCGTAGGATATGCGGAAGGGAGAAGGTGGGCGGGATGTTTACATCCCGCTCATCTCCGCCCCTTCGCTCCTATTGGCCGCCTGCCGTGTGACGACGCAGTGACGCCGTACGACCCGCCCCCTTAATATGGAGGCAGGTCGCCGGCCAGAGCGTCGTCCCAGGACAGGTGAGTCCATGTGAAGCTGCCGTAAGGATTATGTACGCTACGGCAGCTATCACAAGGATATCGCAGCTGCAACGGGGGCGGGGACTATCGCGCTCGGCATCGCAGCATTGGCTTGCGATGTCGCAGCGTGCAAAGTACCCCTTAGGATAGGTCATCAATGTCAGATCGGCCAGGGTCCGACACTCCAAACGCCTGCCAATCAGCTGTTCTCAGTGCCGGCGGTGGCAGCAGGCAGCCGCAAATGCTCAGTTCTGGAGCTGCTCTGTCTTCTGATAGTGCCGTGGCCAGGTATCGCACATCCGCCTCCTATTAATCTGAATATGAGGCAGATGTGCAGGAAACTGGCCAATCTGACATTGATGACCTATCCTAAGGACAGGCCATCAATGTAAAAGTAGTGGACAACCCCTTTAAAAAAATACCTACCAGTGCCTGCTGATTGGCTGAAGTCATCACATGACCTAAGAAGAAGCAAGGAGACCGGCAAGGGGACATTGGTTTTGGAGGACTAGTGTTTTTTTTTTATTTATTGTTATTTTTATTACTATTTTGCTAAAAATAAAATTTTGTGATGGGAAACTCATTTAAGGAATTTTGTGTTAGTGTTGAAAAATGAATGTTCCCTGCTTTATCAGTAAAGAATATATACTAAGAATGTGACTCGGATTTATATGGACAGTTCAGTGATGTCATACACTATTTCACCTGCGGGGGCACTATAGAGAAGTTGATCAATTGCTGTCAGTTCCACTGCAGATTATACCTGATCACTAGTGGTCCGGCATAGGTATAGCCTATATCCCACCCTTGCAACAGTTACTCACACCAATATTGGGATTGTTAGCAGTTATACGGTTCCATCTGCCTTCTTAGGGTTTATGGAAATCATAGAGGGGTCTCCAATCGCTAACATCTCCCCTACCTGCAGCCTTAGATAACCCCAGGCCATCAAATTATGTGTTGTTTCAGATTACAAAGTCAGCTCTGCTACATCTGTACACAGCTCGCCCTATCCGACGCTCTTCAAGCTTTGACCCCACATTCAGGCATCAGTCTCCATCATCACAATAAAGATCAAAAGTCACAAAAAAGTGAATTGAGCAGTTCAGCTGTTTCTTAAAGCTGCAACTCTTTCCCTATTGTCCTAATGAAATGACAAATTCCAGTTTGTGGACAAAGTCCTGCACGCTGTAGAATATGGATCTCCGACCACTGACCAAACTCCATTCCAAGTAACTAACTATTTATTCTTTTTTGAAGTTTGTACTGTTCTTAGTTTGGTTACTGGATGTGGCAGGAGAACAGGACGGGTTCCCATGGGCAGCAGGAATGGACTGGGCTCCATTTTTTTTTAGGACCAGGCTTTGGATTTACTGTCTGGAAAAGCAGGTGAGTTTCCATAAAATACAACAGAATAACAATAGGCAGAAAAGAATAGATTATCCACTTTTTATCAATAGGATCCTATTTACCTGAACACAGGAGGACTAGAAGACTGCATTAAAGGGGCTGATTCCCTGCAAATGTACGCAATATTTAGACTTTGGAAAATCTTCATATCAATTAGCAATAATTGCACGGTATCGATAGCTGCTACAATTCTATTCCTGAAAAATACTGTTTTAATGGAGATTTTAATGCCCCCTTTTGTTGAGAATGAGGGGTTCAAGATGCCATTATCATATATATTTGGCGTCTTCTCATTTTTAGCATTGGTGGTCGACTTAGCTACTGGGGCACTGATATGATACATAAGCAGGGGGGGGACATATCATTAGTGCAACCTAAAAGAGGGGCCCAACGGATAAGGGGGCCCATCTCTGCCTCCAAAAAAGTTGGGCTTGTCCATTATGATGAGATCTTAGGCTGCAAAGGGCCCTAATGTTATACAGGGGCCCTCTCCTGTCTGCGTCCTCCAGTGGATATAAGGCAAATATTAGGCTATGTTCGCACGTTGCGTTTTTTACCGCGTTTCTGCAGCGTTTTTGGCAGCAGCGTTTTTGGGCAAAAATGCATGCATTTTTGATTTCCAGCAAAGTCTATGGGAAAAGCAGAAATCCTGTCTGCACTTTGCTTTTTTTTCAGCAGCGTTTAATTTGCATATTTGTGGTCAAAAACCATGCTGAAAAAGAAGCAGCATGTCAGTTGTTTTTGCCATTTCTGCAGCGTTTCCTTAACATTGGAGTCAATGAGAAATGTCAAAAAGCAACCAAAATCACAATTCCTGCGTTTTTCATGCTTTTTACCTGCTTTTCAACTGCGTTTTTGGCTCCAAAAACGCATGCTTTTCTGGCATAAAATTAATGGGTTCTAATGTTCCTTTACACACACACAATAACCGAAAATTTAAATGCTAAAAAATAATAAACTTTAGCTATTTTTCTGTTAAAATGTGCATAACCACTATTATTACATTTAAATTGATAATTTCCCATTTAATTTTATTAAAAGTTAATTTTATAATTTTTTTCTCTTTTTTCAATCTTTTTGACTATTTCAACTTTATTTCTCAGTGTCTTGATCTCAAAAACGCATCTGCAGAAACGCAGGTGAAAACGTAGGTAAAAAGCGCTAAAAACGCACTAAAAACGCGGTAAAAACGCATGCGTTTTTAGCGCTAAAAAATTGTCAAAAGCCATTTGGTCAAAAACCAAGGGAAGGAAAACGTGCAGAATAAACTGCAGGTACACCGACGCAACGTGCGAACATAGCCTTAAGCAATTATTTAGTACATTTTTGGGGACACAAGCTATTCTGATTTATTTTCAATATACTTTTATAGTGGTTGGAACTTTATTTTCCTGATACAGATCTGCAAATTCACTGAATAGATATAAAGAATAATGCTGATAATAATAATAATAATAATAATGATGATGATGATGATGAATAAAGAACAACAATAATAATAACAATTATTATTATTATTATTTTCATCATCATCATTATTTTTTATTATTATTATTTTCATCATCATTATTTTAATATTGTTATTATTATTATTATTAATAATAATAATACATTTAATAAATAATAAACTTTAGATGCTTTCAACCTTCATCAGTGGGAGATTAGTAATTTTCGGAATAATAAATGTATAAATCACATGCTGGAAACTTTCCAGTCCCGCACCCCTGTAGTAGCTGGAAGTGGACAGAATTTTTGTCCAACCCCGTGGTAGTTAGAAGTGGACAGAATTTTTGTCCACCCCCCTTCCCCATAGTAGCTGGAAGTGGACAGAATTTTTGTCCCCCCCGTGGTAGTTAGAAGTGGACAGAATTTTTATCCACCCCCCTTCCCCATAGTAGCTGGAAGTGGACAGAATTTTTGTCACCCCCCGTGGTAGTTAGAAGTGGACAGAATTTTTGTCCACCCCCCTTCCCCATAGTAGCTGGAAGTGGACAGAATTTTTATCATTTAAAGGCAATATGTCACCAGGTTTTTGCTTTCCATCTGAGAGCAGTATAATGTAGAGACAGTGACCATGATTCCAGCGATGTCACTTACTGAGCGGTTTGCGGTCATTGTGATAAAATCAATGTTTTCTCTGCTGCAGATCTAGCAGTTATACAGATCTCATGAATATGCTGGGCAGCACACCAAGTAGTCCTGTAATGATAATCTACTACTGATTAATCAGTGATTTTATAAAACCTACACTAAGCAGCTCAGTAAGTGAAACATCGCTGGAATCAGGAGCTCTGTCGATACATTATGTTGCTCTCAGATTAGGGAGCAAAAACCTGGTGACAGATTCCCTTTAACTCTGTGCAGGGAATTTTGAACTTAACAGAAAAAGGAAGCGGTGACTGCTGTGAAATTAATAGTGTTCAAGGGAGGACATTCACATTAAGAGAACCTTTCACTTGTCATAAATATATAGTGTTTTCAACTGGTGTAAACGCTAATGTTCTCCTGAATCTGGCATACTTTTTCTTTTGTTCCTGTGCCTTTCCAATCCTGAGTTATGATCCTTTGTTCCCTGTATGTACATTTTGTAATTTTAGCCAAGTGGGCGTGATCCTCTATAATTCTTCATGTCTTTTTCTTCAGACCATATTCAGTTGGCTAAAAAGATAAAATCTGCTGTATATCCAGGGATGAAGAAACCATTTTAGGATTGGGGAGGCACAGGAACAAAAAAAAAAGCAATGGCAGATTTAGGAGAACAGTGGCAGGAGAAATCATATTTATGGCAGGCGACAGGTTCTCTAAGATTCATGATGTTATTAATATGGTATGGATACTAGCTATTGTGACTGAAAGTGTTATAATCCAATAATTGCAAAAATGGGCCACTGACATTCTGGTTTATTCGGCTGTCCGCTCAGTTGTCCACAGGGGGCACTGTATTACCCCGAGCACTGGAGAAAAAAATAATTTTACTTTCAGGACCAAAATTTTTTGAATTTTTGAATTTCTCAGGGCAGCCAAGTTTTAAAGGGGTAGTCCGGAGTTATAAATCATGTCTGAAGTGCTGCAGCGTTTCAGAGAAGAACTTCCTTTATAGCACCGCTAGTGGTGTCACTAATGTAAGCTCCCTATTCCTCGTAATATACTTACCAGCCACCGGGAACATACATTAGTGATACCACTCTGGTGGTGAAATAAAAAAACAAGACTGGAGTGGTGCTTTAAAAGCCTCCAGGGACTGGATTATTAAAAGAAGGTGGGTCACCGGCGGCTTCAACCCACTTCTGCCAGTAACTAACAGGTCTCTCCCTATATACGAACACCGGGAGAAGCCTATCACTCAAGGGCAACAGGCGGGGAGAGGCCACCAGGTTCCCGCCTTTTCGATTACTCTCCCATGCAGCTCGGTCGTTGGTGACTTTTAACCATTTCATGACCTTGACATTTTCCATTTTTCTGGTTTTTTTTGCCCTTCTTCAAAGAGCCGCCTCAACTTTTTAATTTTTCCATCAATATAGCCGTATGAGGGTTTGTTTATTGCTGGACGAGTTGTATTTTTGAATGAAATCCTTCATTTTACCATATTGTGTACTGGAAAACAGGAAAATAAATTACAAGTTTGGTGAAATTGCAAAACAAAAGGGCAACTCCACAATTGTTTTTTTTTTTTTTTTTACCATGTTCATTATATGGTAAAACTGACCTGGCAGTATTATGAGTATATAGATACCAAGCACGTATAGTTTTCTTTGTGAAAAAATAAATACATTTTTGCTTTTGGTGCCATTCTCTGAGAACCATAACATTTTTATTTTTTGGGGTCTTGCGCTGTGTAATGGCTTATTTTGTTTGCTCAATAAGCCGATGTTTTTACTGATACCATTTTTGGGTAGATGTTATGCTTTGATCGCCTCTTATTGTATTTTTTTGTAATGTTACGGCGGCCAAATAAATGTAATTCTGGCGTTTTTATTTTTTTGTTTTACCCTTTTTACTGAACAAATTATTTTATATTTTGATAGATTGGACATTTCTGAACTCAGCAATACCAAATTTGTGTATTTTTTATTTATTTTTACAATTTTATTTTCAATGGGGAAAAAATGGGGTGATTTAAATTATTTTTTTTTAATATTTTTAAAAACTTTTTCTTAAACTTTTTATTGTATTTACTAGTCCTGTTAGGAAACTTGATGCTGCGATCGTCCGATCATTTGTGCTGTACGGAGCAGGGCATCACATTGCTCTGTATAGCAGGTATAATGATCTATGAATGAGAAGGCGGCATTCATGGAAGGATCGTAATTAGGGATAATCGAATATCACAAATATTCGGCAATATTCGGCTTCGCGAATATTCGATGAATAGGTCGCCGCTATGCGAATATTCAATGGCAATGTAAGTCTATGGAAGCCCGAATAGTTGCTATTCGGCAACTATTCGGGTTTCCCATAGACTTACATTGCGCATCGAATATTCGCAAATAGTTGAATAGCGGCGACCTATTTGTCGAATATGGGCGTAGCTGAATATTTGAGGTATTCGAATATCCCTAATCGTAATAACAGGCACAGAGGTCATCAGTTGACCTCTGGCTATCATCACGACCCATCGGCACCCCTCGATCATAAGACTGATGCGCCGATGGGGGTGGGGAGCATGCTCGTGTTATATACCACTGTCAGAGATTGACAGCACAGCGCAATCTAACTGGTTAACGTCCGTGGGCGGATCTCTGATTCACTTGCGGCTATTAGAGGTACATGACTGGTGATCAGATCATCCGTCATGCGCAGAGAAAGATGCGAGCTTGGTGTGCTGGCCCGCATCAAAGGCAAGGACACAACCTTTGACGTAAATATAAGTCGTGAAGGGGTAAAAGTGGGTTTTAAAAAAAATACCTGGCTGAGATTGTACAGCCAGCCAGTGTTCGATGCATAATGCCCATGGAGCCTATGGATCGGCCAACATGTATCTATAGAGTTTCTAAAGTAACTAGGTAGAACAATACTACAGACACACCTATAAGCAAAATGTATCGCAAAGTGATCTATCTTAATAATAGTTCTAACCTTGCAGCCATCTACCGCTCACCCTGCAGTGTTGGTGGTACTGTGATCTGCTATGATGAAATTCTTGCATGGCCTTGTGTAAACATTGTGCGAATCCTCTCTATTTGGTGAAGTGCTGAGCTGGACCCTGTGACAGGTACGGCCCTGTGCTCTTATCAGGGAAATCAGGGGAGAGAGCATTTGTGCAATGTTCTCCAGAATCTATATTAAACCTCATTTCACCCTGTCTAAAAGCCAAATTATGAGTAACTGATCCAATATCATATACCCTATCATAAAAGGTGGCTGGCCCATAAGTGGTGTTATCGCAAAGTACTATTTACAAAAAAATAATTAAAGAAATCAATAACCGCTGGCACTGCTCTATAGCCCTTCATATCACAGCCAATAGGAAAATCAACAGCTTTAAAACATCTTCGGAGGTGTTCAACTCCAAATAAAGTCCATCGAAAATCTGTAATAAATAAAGAGCGCCACTCACCATGATGTAATATCTCTTGTTATATCCATTATTGTGGTTTTCACGTAACGCAGACAAAAAAGGATATATCAAGAGATATTATATAATAAAGAGCGGCACTCACCATGATGTATCATGATTCATGATGAAGTATTATGTATGTACATAGAAGTGTAGCTTGAAGCTCATGGGCTCCAATGTAAAGTCAGTAACAGTGCCACTAATTACCATGTACCACCCCCTTATAAATACACAGCTTCATGTAGACAAAAGTATTGGGACACCCCCACATTAAATCTACAGGAGGTTTTATAACAATCCATATCCTATATCCATAGACATAAATATGGATTTGGTTCCAGTCTTCTGGGAAAGCTTTCTACAAGATTTTGGAGGTATCTGTGGGAATTTTTGCCCATTCATTCAAAAGAGCATTTTTGAGGTCAGAAGCTCGTGGAATGAGAGGGGTGCGCTCACAATCTCTGTTCTAGTGCACTCCAAATGTGCGGACAGGCATGCTTTTCCACACTAAGCTCCCTCAAAAAAGGACCTCACTTTGTGCACTGGGGCACAGTCATGGGGAACAGAGAAGGGCCTTTCCCAAATTGTTTCCATAAAGACAATTGTCCAAAATGTCTTGCATGGTGAAACAATATTATTTCCCTTCCCTGGAACTAAAAGGACTAAGCCAACCAAGTCTTTTTCTAGGACCGCATTGGCATCAGTGAGATCTTTAGAACCACATATTCTGCCACAAGTTAGTAAAGTCAAACAGCACGTCAAGGAGGTGGATATTACACATTTGTAGCCAATGTGAATGAATGTGTCCCAATACCTTTGTCCATATTGTGTATGTGACGCCCTGGCCTATCAGGTCGTCACAGGGTATTGTGCAATCTGCCCTTCTGCACAGTATCCACCCTCTTTGGTTACGGCCCTGGTCCTTTGGTGTTGCCAACAGCTGAACCAATCAAAATCCTAGGAACGCTTTGCACTGTAACCACCAGACACACCATTGGGGGGCCTGAAGGGAATAGGGCCGCCCACATGGGGGGTTGGTAGGGGAAAGTGGAAAAGTGACAGTCAAGCTGAGGAGAGTGAGAGGTGAAGTGGTAGTGGAAGGAGAAGGAAGTGACTCTCATGAGGAGAGGTCACAGGTGGAACAGGGCTCCTGAGTACTAGGTGGCAGACGTTGGTCTGGGTCTAGTAGGAGCTGGAACCCCGGTCGCTGGGGATAGTGTTAGGGGACTTGGACTGCCGAGGAGGGCAGCCAACGGCCTTGAACCATCACTGGGCAGGGGCCAGGGCACGACAGGGTACGTGGACCCTAGGCCGGGAAGTAGCTTCATGTGTCCTGGTAATTTACCCGACGGCGGTGAAGACTTCAAGTGTCATTCTCAACCCACTCCAAAATTGGGGTACTAGCGCACAAGATGGGATAGGACTTTCACAATACAGTCCAAAGAAATCCTACGCGTGAACCCTGAGAGCAAGCTCTCTCCGTTAGCCATACGGGTGAGCGGGACCCGAAAAGTTTCAGACTTGAGGGTCCAAAGAAGAAAACACAGGTGCCAAGGAAAGGGTCACAAACTAACTGCAACACCAAGGACACGGATCCAAGCGTGCTCCCTCCCAGCTGCAGTGGTGCTCAGAACTCTGGTTTACAAGCTGTCGGTGTGGTTATTTCTGGACTGAGTGAGTACACTGAATAACCTTTCTCCTACCCCCAACGGCACCCCTACATCACCATTACCGATCTCCCGGGGCAAAAAACCCCTACCCACGGAGGGGTTAAAACACCTTGCTGCCATACCACCGCCACCGGGCGTCCCCAACAGCAGCGGTGGTACCCTAACTTACCACACACCGTGGGTGGCATCACGAACTTTCCTAATCCCATGTATATACTCCCCCACTCCTTTTTAATTCGAGTGTCCGCGCGGACCCCCCAGGTCCGGAGACCCCTTGAGTAGAGATGAGCCACCCCCTAGAGTTCGAGTTCGGTTCGGTTTGTCGAACCCCATTGAAAACAATGGCAAGCAAACACAAACACATAAAAACACATTTTACATATACACATTTTACATATAGCTTAGAAAAAAAGACGTCTCAAAGGACATCTCATTTATATGTATATTAAATACATGTGTGATCAAGATAAAGGACTGGCCCATGACTTATTTCTTCCAAAGACAATACTAAGGACCAGGGGGCACTCACTGCGAGTGGAAGAAAAGCGATTCCGACAGCTAAATAGGAAAGGGTTCTTTACAGTTAGAGCAGTCAGACTGTGGAATGCCCTACCACAAGAGGTAGTAATGGCAGATACTATAACAGCTTTTAAAAAAGGGCTGGATGATTTCCTCAGTAAACAAAACATTGTTGGTTATAAATGACTTAGTGACCAAATGTAGGAGGTGGAGGAAGGTTGAACTAGATGGACCTAGGTCTTTTTTCAACCTTAGTAACTATGTAACTATGTAACTATGTAACATACAGTTAATAAACATTGCCATTACACTTACAGGTCCCCGCGACACGTCCTGTACTCTGTCTCTCGCCGCTTTTCCTTCCGATAATCGCTCGTCCTCCCGGTAACCAGCACTGATAATAGGACCTTCCGTGACGTCAAAATAGCATGTGACCAGTCACGTGTGTATTATCTCATTGGCTACAGACTGGTCACATGGCTAGATGTCATGCTAGGTCCTGTCAGTGCATCTGTCAGAAGCTCTGGCGCATGGTCGGCTTCCCCGTTCCTGCATGTGGGCGCTCTTTACAGAGTCAGCCCACATGCAAGGACTGGCTGCCACAGCCGGTGAATTGTGGCACCGGGAATCACGAGATAGGAGCACCGTTGTTATAGTAACCGCAGGTCAGCAGTGACGTCACCGCTTACAGCCCGCAGCCTCTGCTCACTCACTGAGTGATTAGACTGCACGGGGAGCAGCAGCATCTTCCTCCCATGCAGTGCTGTCTGATGTAGCAGAGCTGCATGGGTTGAAGGAGAAAGAAGACAGAAGACCAAAGACCAGGATCGTGGAGGCATGAGAGGGAGTAAGAAACATGCAGTCTCTAAGTGTGTCTGTGTATTTATTTCTGTTAAAGTATTTTTTCTCTGTGTGGTGTCTATTTTTTTAACCCTTTATTGGAGATTCTTAATGGCCGGGTCAAACTTGCCTGACATTAAGATCTCTGGCTTAATACTAGCTAGCAAAACAAAGCTAGTATTAACCCATTTATTACCGAGCAAGCCACCCGGCTTCAGGGCTGCTGGAAGAGTTGGATACAGCGCCAGATGATGGCGATTCTATGAAAGCGCCATTTTCTGGGGCGGCTACAGACTGCAATTCTCAGCAGAGGGGCCCAGAAAGCTCGGGCCAACCTGTGCTGCGGATTCCAATCCCCAGCTGCCTAGTTGTAACTGGCTGGACACAAAAATGGGGCGAAGCCAATGTCGATTTTTTTTTTAATTATTTCATGAAATTCATGAAATAATTAAAAAAGGGGCTTCCCTATTTTTTTAGTTCACAGCCGGGTACAAATAGGCAGCTGGGGGTTGGGGGCAGCCGTACCTGCCTGCTGTACCTGGCTAGCATACAAAAATATGGCAAAGCCCACGTCATTTTTTTGGGGGGCAAAAAACTCCTGCATACAGTCCTGGATGGAGTATGCTGAGCCTTGTAGTTCTGCAGCTGCTGTCTGCTCTCCTGCATACACTAGTGAATTGAGCATGCTGAGCCTTGTAGCTCTGCAGCTGCTGTCTGCTCTCCTCCATACAGACAGACAGCAGACAGCAGCTGCAGAAATACAAGGCTCAGCATACTCCATCCAGGACTGTATGCAGGAGTTTTTTGCCCCTCAAAAAATTACGTGGGCTTATCCATGTTTTTGTATGCTAGCCAGGTACAGCAGGCAGCTACGAGCTGTCCTCGACCCCCAGCTGCCTATTTGTACCCGGCTGGGAACCAAAATATAGGGAAGGCTTTTTTTTATATTATTTCATGAATTTCATGAAATTATTTTAAAAAAAAATGACGTGGGCTTCGCCCAATTTTTGTGTCCTACCAGGTACAACTAGGCAGCTGGGGATTAGAATCGGCAGCGCAGGGTGCCGAAGCTTTCTGAGCACCCCTGCTGCGAATTGCAGTCTGCAGCCGCCCCAGAAAATGGCGCTTTCATAGAAGCGCCATCTTCTGGCGCTGTATCCAAATCTTCCAGCTGCCCTGGTGACGGGTGGCTCGCTGGGTAATAATGGGGTTAGGGCTAGCTGTATATTATCAACTGGCCCTAAGCCCGAAATTTGTGGTGTCACGCCAATATTAGACATGGCCACCATAAATTTCTAGTACAGATAAAAAAAAAAACACAACACACAGAAAAATATTTTTATTAGAAATAAAACACAACACAATTAGTGACTCCATCTTTATTGAAATAAAGAACCCCCCTCCGCAGTAATCCTGGGTCAAGGGTCCCACACCATCCAATCCGGATCCAATATCATCTGATCGGTTTGCTGGAAGGCAAAGCGATCAGATGATGTGTCAGGTTCAAGGGCCTGAATCACATGACACAGCAGCTGATTGTATAAACGGCTTTTATACAATCAGCTGATGCATCAGTGCAAAAAAAACCCAAAAACAAACTACACACTTCTGTGCAGACTCCAGTCCGACAACAGCAGTTGATAGTTTAGCTGGCCGGGCGGTAAAAAGACGACCTCACCGCTCGACTGATAGTGTCAGCTGATTCTGTCAGGTGACCGCATCAGCTGATCATTGCCAGGTCTGAGAGAGAGAAAAGAGCGAGAAAAGAGAGAGAAAAAAAGAGAGAGAGAGGGAGAAAAAGAGAGAAAAAGAGAAAAAGAAAAAACAAGAGAGAAAGAGAGAGAAATAGAGAAAAAGAGAGAGAGAAAGAAAGAGAGAGAGAGAGAGGGGAAGAGGGAAAAAGAGAGAGAGAGAAAGAGAGAAAAAGAGAAAGAGAGAAAGGGAGAAAAAGAGAGAAAAAGAGAGAGAAAAAGAGAGAGAAAAAGAGAGAAAGAGAAAAAGAGAGAAAAAGAGAGAGAAAGAGAAAGAGAGAGCAGAGAGAGAGGAGGGAGAAGAGAGAGGAGAGGGAGAGAAGAGAGAGAGAGGAGAGAGAGAAGAGAGAGAGGACAGAGCAATGTAGCTTCATTCCGTGAACTGCTCCGATTTTAGAGGTGTGTCCCGCGGCTCACAGCTGATGTCCGGCTCCTCCCCTCAGTGCATAATTAAATTAAATTAAATTATAATTCTAAATAAATAATAATTATAATTTAAAATTAAAAATAAATTAAATTCTTTATTGGTGCGGCCGGGACTTGATCTCGTGAAGTAATGGCTCCCTAGGCAGTAGCTCTAACCATTGAGCCACTGCCTCTGATGAGAAGCCTTCAAAGATTTGCAATGCAGAGTGAAGTCTCCGGTGACAGCGCGGCTCACTTCAGGTGCTGCGTGGAGAGGACACAAAGCGCTCGTATTCTACGGGGCTTCCTGTCATCTTCATGTAGCAGAGCTGACAGTGCCATGTGGATTACTTCGTACCTGGATTGTTGTTTGGGGATAAATAAAGAGGTAAATGAGGGGTTTTTTTTCCTTTTATTCCAAATAAAGGATTTTTCGTTGTGTGTGTTTATTTACTTTCACTTACAGGTTAATCATGGAAGGTGTCTCGGGGAGACGCTTGTCATGATTAATCCCACTATTACCCCGATTGCCACTGCACCAGGGCAATTTGGGATGAGCCGGATAGAGTCCCAGGACTGCCGCATCTAATGGATGCGGCAATTCCGGGCGGCTTCCTGCTGATATTGTTCGGGTGGTGGGCTCCCCATAACGTGGCACTCTCCATGCTGACAATACCAGCCTCCAGCCGTGTGGCTTTATCCTGGCTGGTATCAAAATTGGGGGAGAGCGCTTTTTTTTTTTTTAATTATTTATTTATTTTACTGCACGATATAGACCCGCCCGCCGGCGGCTGTGATTGGTTGCAGTGAGACAGCTGTCACTCATCGTGGGGGCGTGTCTGACTGCAACCAATCATGGGCGACGGTGGGCGGGGAAGGCAGGGAATACCTGATTGAATAATGAAGCGGCAGCCATTTTCAACAGAGGAAAAGCCACTGGAGATTTGTGACATCCGTGTAGCGAGGTGCCTGTGATCGGTGTGTAGGAAAGAGAGAGGGATTGTGCTGGGGACGCAGGACGCATGCAGTTACGCAACCAGCGCACATAGCATTACTGTGAAAAGCCACGCTTTTGGTGATCGAACCGTTCTCGAACGTAACTCGAACTGCTGAACTTTAAGCAAATCATTCGAGTTCATCGAACGACTCGAACACCCCCCAAAATCACTCGAAGATGAAATTGGCGAAACGTTCGACTCGAACATCGCTCAACTCTACCCTTGAGCCACCGCGGCTCCGGATCCGAGCAGCTCGGCTGCTGCTACGGGGGCGGTACATGTATCTAAGAATCACATCCTCAGATTTCAGCTTCAGCATAAATAAGAATGAGAGAGATGTAATAAAGTTGGTAGATGTTGAGGGAAATAAGGATTTCAATTGTCAATCCTTTTGTTCTCAGGGGACTCCATAACTGGGCTCCAAGCGTGGCGCTCTATAGATGACATTTTCTAAGTTTGTCTCTATTGCACCAGTACGCAGTCGAAAAACCTCTGTCAGAAACAGTCAACTTGACTGCAGAGACATGTTTGAAGATTCTAGAAGTTTATTCTCCTATTGAATTCTTTTATTATGGATAATATTAACAGTAGAAGCTGCAGCAGGTGAAAAGACAATTATGAACCAGGGATGTACAGAGATGAACCATGAAAGGGGTTGTCCACTACTAGGACAACCCCTAGTGATTCCACATTTTCCCCCAGTAAAATAATAAAGACTATACTCACCTCCCGTACTGACGCCATATCACTGGTATTGCGGCTCACATGGGGTTGTGAAGTCCAAATAGGCCCGCGTCCAATCAATGCTGGCTTCATTCCCCCCCACTCTGGACCAAATGAACAATCAACAGGAAGTGAGCTCAGCTCCAACGCTCACTTCCTATTGATTAACTCGAAGACGGGGGAGGAGGAAGCCAGCATTGATTGGACGTGGGCCTAATTGGACTTCACAACCCCACGTGATGTCCGACATGACGAGCGCTGGTACAGGAGGTGAGTATGGTCTTTATTATTTTACTGGCGGGAAACTTGTGGAATCAAAAGCGGTTGTCCCAGTAGTGGACAAACCCTATAATGATGGCTGTCAAACAGTGACTGGAGAAGTACTTAAATCAGGGCTTAACTACAGGGAGAGAGATGGACAAACTTGAAAAATAGGCAAACCTCATTGCATAGCAATATCACAACTTACTCACCCTTAAAACAGCCACACTGCAGGTGGCGATCCGCGTGGGTCACTCACCTCCTCTTTATATTCCCTCCAGCTCTGACTCACGTTCTACTGTGGCAGTCATTATTTCATTGGATCTACACATGCTTGCTTACATGTCTGGTTTATCTGTTTGTATATTTTCTCTTTTTGCTTTCCTATTGGGGTACGCTCACACGAGCGGATGACTCGGATGCGGGTCCACCATTGGACCCTCTTCACGAAAAAAAGGGGATCCCGATTGGTATTTTATTAGAAGTCGGGGACCCATACAGGGCCCCAATTTGGACATTTGCTATAGAGCACTCAGATTTTTATGTATCCCTCTGCCCCTCAATTTCACATCCACAGCATGTTATCTGTCCTATTACATTATATGGAAGGTTTTCATACCATGTTCTGTCCCCTCTTAATCAAAACCCACTGTCTTTAAGGTCTGACCTTTCCCCTGCTTTGGTATGAACGGGGTTAATTAATACGTCTAATTACTTTGCAAGTTATTTCTGGGAATTGATATAGACGGAGCAGCAGATAAAGTAGTTACACATTGCACATCACATTCTGTTTTTCACCACGTATTGGGCAATAAAGATAAACCATCATTTTATTGGTTATGACACGATATTAATATAGTGTGGAGTAATAAAGTGCCATGAAGGTTACTATAGATGTAACTTCACTGTGTGAAAAACAACCACAGTAATGCAGTAATGGGGGGCAACCGAAGACTTCTCACTCCATTTGTCTCCTGAATCAGCATATTCAGATGTGTAAAATCCAACTAGTCCAATTCATGTTTTTCTGGCCTCTCATTGAATCGTTAGGTTGGCCAAGGTGGCTGCCAACTAAACAAACGACCAAACCATTGTATGATCCACAGTTATCTAGTGTACTGTATATCAGTGAATATACACGCTTGTGATGGATATGTACACATTTATTAATTGCTAAAATAAATCTTAAATAAAAAAAAACAACAATTTGCTCCTGTACAAACAGTAAGTTAAAATGTATACAACCATTACATGTATACAGCTCCCAAGCAGTTTTATGTGTCTCCATGGAAACAAACTACAAATCCATTAGGGTGTCATCTAATCTTTCAGATGTGTAGTACATAGCCTTTAAACTGTACAGATCATCATTCTTTGGATCAGTGGAGGTCCTAGTGGTGGCACCTCCATCGATTAGGACATTATTCTCTGTCCTATCACTAGGAAATAGACTTCACATTGGGCATAAATGCTTTAATTTGGGGGTAAACCTGATAAGAATCAGTGGGACATAGGTTAAAATGTTTTTTTTTCACAGTCCATTCTGTTTTCTTAGAATCCCCATGATGGCCCCTTATGATATTCCTATACTCTGCCTTGGAGGTCCTTCGTAATTGTCCAGTTATATATGTGACACCCTGGCAAAACCAGGTAGTCACAGTTAGGCCCCCGCATTACACCGTTCCCTCATTAGGAAACACACAGCCAACCATTAAACCCTAGTCACCCCCCTTAGGGACAGTTAAACACACCAGTGGGCGTGGCCAGGCGGTGGGTGCACACCTAGGGTTTGGACTGCCTGGGGCAGGAGATGGAGCAGATGAGCTTTAGAGAGGATTGTGAGTGGAGGTCAGGCCTGTGTGTCAGGCCTGAAGCGAACTGACAGGTACCAGGGTAGGAGCCCTGGTGCCACTGGCTAGGAGGCAGACGGTGGTCTTCGTCAACAGGAGACGGGAAGATGGCTCGGTGGACCTGAGGTGGACCGGGCCAGGGTTGTAGCCCGCCAGTACCGACACGGGGAACCGAACCGTAGCACAAAGGGGGGTACTCGGACCCTGAAGCCAGGAACCAGAACCTACTGGAACTGGTTAATTAACCGATTGAGGCCAGGACTAGAGGTCCTGTCCCACCTAAAGTCCCTCATAGAAGATAACAGCCCACCGATTAGGGATAAGAGGTCACCGCCAAGGCCCATAGATCCCACGGGCCAGCGTCTGCGGGCGTGGCTCCTTAGGCCACATCCAGCCGGGAGCGGACTCCTACGTGTCATACAAGGAAGTCTTTTCTACTTAAATGGAGCAGGAAAAGGATAGAGACCACCATCCGGGTGGGGGATCCCGAACCCAACTGGCCGCGGCATCGGCAACCACCACCTTGGTTTACCAGAGACTCGTGTGTTTTACTAAAAGTGAGTACACCCGCTGTGGTCGTCATCTCCCCTGCACCAGAAGCACCGGGTCCCGGGGCCACCATCCCTGCCCATGGAGGGGTTAACAACTTGCTGCACAACATCTCCCCCTGGTGCCCCGTAACAGCAGCGGTGGTGTCCCACCTCACCACACACCGTGGGTGGCATCACGAACTTATTACGGCTTAGCCCGTACATCTACGTCCCCAATTTTATTCGGCGTGTCCGCGAGACCCCTGGGTCCGGAGACCCTCGAGCCACCCCCCTGAAGGTCCGGGCCCGAGCAGCATTGACTGCAGGCACGGGGGCGGCACATATACCCCCTAAAACTGTCCCAGAAGTTGTCATGCACTATAACAGGATAACCAGGGACCAGGACTCTTAGACTGGCCTTCAGGCTAGGGGTACCTAGCTGTCCCTTATCCCAGAGGGACTTCTGATGGTGAAGAGGTCTGGACCACCAGCCTAGCCCTGCTCCTGGCCAGCCCTGCTCTTATACCCTCTCTCCCCCACCCCCCATTGAGGGCCATGACAGGAGTGATTAATCCAACACAAAAAGACAGATGGGGAAAAGCCAAAACTGAAACTCACTGCAAGGACAAACAGAGGTATAGACAATACATGCTAAGGGGAAATAAAGAACAGGGAGAAAATAAACAATGAGATTATTTCCACAACACACGAAATAACACACAGAAGATCTCCAGAAACTGGAACATCACATCACAAGGACAGGTGTCACAAAAGCTATAATCGGCGTGGGGGAATCAAATCCACCATCTTAAAAAGAACAGGGGGTAGCTGTGATAGGTCTCTCACAACATGTGACTCCAGAGATAATCACCTGGCTAGCTGAACTTAACTCCTGCAAGCCTAAACCCAAGAGAACACGGCTTTTGTAGACATCCAAGCCTGTTAGAGAAACTCAGAAGCCTAATGTCGCACCCCAGGGCTATGGGATACTCGGTCCCTGGCCTGGTTTTGCTGGGAAGTGTCATGGGTGTAATGGCCGGTGCCCGGTTCCGTGACCCTGGGGGGTCGCTCTTAAAAGGGGTTATTTATGGGGATTAAAATAAAGTTTTTGTCATTGCGGGATGCGGCTATATGGATGGAGCAGCCGCTACACAGTCTCTCACTGCTGGGGCTGATGTTAATGCCAGCCTGGATGTTGTGGCCCTCCGCAAGTAGGGCTAGGCCCCAGGGGATACATTATGGTGTTTAATGTTTAAGTCCGTTAACAGTAACAAGGCGCGGAAAGAAGGTATACCACACAAGGGATTGCAGTGTAACTGGTTCTTTACTCACGATGGTGATGCTTGCAACCCAATGGAGGCTGGTCCTCACCACTGGTCCCCTTAGTTACAGTGCCGATGTGGTGACCTGGTGGCTTACTTCCCCTGCACCCGTCTCTGGTTGGTGGGTCCTCGTGGCTTGGAGCATCTGGGGGTCCCCTCCTGGTTGTCTTTCGGTTCTGGTCCATATGGCAGAAAGTTTGAACAATGTCTGGTCGGTCTTCAGTTCCCGGTCCCCTGGTTCTCCTGTCACTGCTGTGCACTAGACTCTACGGTCGGTGAGGTCCTGGATGGTCCTCTCACCATGCAGATTTTATCAGGTCTGCCTGGAGCGTGTTCCTGACCTGGGCTCTGCACCCCGCTGGTGCTATGGTTCCGAGAGTACTCCACTGTACTCCTTCGGTAACCACACGCCTGAGCCTGGCAGGTCACTGTTACAATCTCCCGTCAGTATCATTATGTCCGTCTGTGTCGCCCTCGCGTGAGCAGCCGGGCTGCTCGGATCCGGGTCCGCGGTGGCTCGAGAGGGCTCCGGACCTGGGGGTCGCACGGCTCCTCAAACCAAGGAGGGTTATGTACAAGGGATGGTGTGGAAACTTCGTGACGCCACCCATGGTGCGTGGTAAGATGGAATACCACCTCTGCGATTGAGAGTACCCGGTGGCAATGGTGTGGGCAGCTAGGTGTTTAACCCCTTCACGGGTAGGGGGGATGCCCCGGAACTCGGTGAAGGTGACGGGGAGGTGCCGTTGAGACGGTAAGGGGTCACTTGCATACTCACTCAGTCCAATAACGCTGACACCGATAACTGTAGTAAACCAAAGTTCTGGACACTGCTGCCGCTGAGAGGGAGCACGCCTGAGTCCCGTGCCCGTTGGTGTTGCCTGTTGGCCTGTGACCTTTTCCCATGGCACCTTGTCTTCTAGTTGGTCCCTTTAGCCTGAAACTAATCGGGTCCCGCTCCCCAGTGTGGCTAACTGGGTGAGCTTGCTCTCAGGGTTCACACTTGGGATATTCTTTACCGTGTAGTGGGAAAGTCCTATTCCCCTTGTTGCGCTAGTACCCCGATTTTGGAACGGGTGGAGAATGAATCTTGAAGGCTCCATCCTCGTCAGGTAAATTGTTAGGAAACCTGAAGCTACTCCCTGACCTAGGGTCCACGTACCCCGTCATGCCCTGGCCCCTGCCCGGTGATGGCTCAAGGCCGCCGGCTGTCCTCCTCGACAGTCTATGCCCCTTGTCACGATCTCCTGCGATCGGGATCCAACTCCTACCAGGCCCAGACCAACGTTTGCCACTGAGTAGTTCATGGAGCCCAGCTCCTGACCCCTCCTCTCGAGAGTCACCACTTAACTCAACTGTCTCCTAACACTCCTGACCCCCCCTTTAGCCAACCCCTCAAGTGGGCGACCCTATTTCACTCAGGCTGTCCACTGGTGTGTCTGGTGGATGTGGTGCAGAGTGTTCCTAGGATTTTGATTAGCATGTTCTTGGCAACACCAAAGGTGAGGGACCCGTGACTAAGAAGGAGATGGATATTGCACATAAGGGCAGATTGCACAATACCCTGTGACGACCTGATAGGCCAGGGCGTCACACGTCTCCTTTCACTTCCACTAACTGACTGTCTGACCCCTCCTCCCTGGTTGTCGTCTAGTGGACTGGATCGGTTCCATCCCTAGGTGGCCATCCATTGGGTCCGACGCTAGCCTGTCACTAGTTCTTGGGGATGAGGAACTACAGGGATTATATATGTGTTTTGGTGTTACTGGCACTGGTCTTTTGGGTCCCTGGGGCAGGCCCTGCATCCTTGACAGGATGCAGTTCCCTGTAGCCCCAGATAGCTTCAGGGGCGCTACATTTCCCCTTGGTGAATTGCAGCACATTCTCGGGCTGCAAGGTGAACAAAGGCTAACACTTTAATATTTTTCTTTTCAAACATAAAAACTTCCTTCCCATACAAGGGAGGTACTTTTCTTAAACGTTTCTATAACCCGAAACTTATATACAGGAGGCACCCCTCTTGCCACCCATAACCTGGTGTCCCTGGGAGGTATGTCGCCGGTTGCTATGACGACTGGGTCTTGGCCGCTTTTGCCACAGACCTTTCCTGCGACCTTTCCTCTCCCCAAAACTTTGCTGAAAAATAAGGGTCCTTTTCGAAAGACTTTGCTGCAGAACACAGGTCCTCTTCGAAAGACTTTGCTGCAGAATTACTTTGGTAGTGTGCACAACTGGTGCAACTATTTACAATGGAAAGTTTGTACTACTACCAGTCCAGTAGTTTGGGTCCATTTTTATCAAAATTATGCAAAACAATGTTAAAGCAAAATCAACATTTTTCACACACTATATCAACATTTAAACTGGAACAGGGAACTAACTGGTAGCAAAGCAGGTTACGGCTACCAAGGGACTGAAAAGGGGCCATCTGGATCAACTGGCCTCCTGGGATCAGCACTGTGGGTTTGGGTGCACTGGTCTCGCACACCTGTACTGCCTCCTGGTGACAGCTGGGGAACTGGTGCTGGGGCAGGAGTGAGGGCTGGTGTTTCTGCAGCGGCCCCTGCTGGACATATCAACCCATCCAGGGCGTACCAGCCCCGCTCCCCATAGTGGCGGGTGTAGGTTACCACATCACCCGCGTGCGGAAGGGTGTCCCTTAGGGAGATGGGGTGTCACATCCCGTCGGGAGATGAAGACTCCCTCTTTCAGGCCTGGTACGGCAACGAAAATCCATCCCCATTTCAGGTTGAACTGCTCCACCACCACTTGGTACAGCAGTCCCTGTGCCTTGTAACTGGCACGCCGCAGGCGCTGCTTTTCCTGCTCCTGGGCCAGCTGGCTGATCATCACCTGGCATGCCCAACGGGGGTCTTCATCGACACGGGCCCGTACTGCGGGTTCAGTGTCCGGTTTGGAGGCCTCTGGTTCCGCAACCGGGTAGCTTACTGCTGGGCCCCCGACAGCAGCTTGGGGCGGTACATGGTTATTAACAGTGAGGGCAGCGTCCTCCTCTGTGGCTCCCGGTGGAAGTGTGGCCAGGTCTGGTCTGGTCAGGTCGAAAGGTGGTGCAGCCTGGTCTGGTCTGGCCAGGTCGGAAGGTGATGCGGCCTGGTCCTTCACGGCCGGGTTGGAAGGCGGTGCGGTCTGGTCGAAGAAGGGAGATGGCATTCGGATCGGAGAGGTCTGGGAGGGTCCTGGTGTCATCTCTGCAAGCGGCGCCTGGTTCTCGTGGGCCCGAATGGTCGCCACCACTCCCATCATCTCCGTTCGCCACTCTTCAATTTGCTGGAACTGCTGCGCCCGCATCGCCAGCATAGCTGCTGGACCTCCGCTTCCAGCCTCTCTGCAGTCCATGCTCCTGGACGACCTGGCTCGCTCTCCTGGTCCTTTGGAGCTGACATTCTCCTAGCGTTCTAGGGGGCATTCTGTCGTAGGGCTCCGGTCTCCCTGCTGCTAGGTTCGTTTTTACATCATGGTCACTCCCAGGAGGCAGGGTTTATTTTTGCACGCTTTTCACTACCGCTATGGCGCACTTTTAGTTTTCTGCCACCCAAGATGGCGGACAGGTTTACAAGTCCAAGAACAATACAGCTCACAAGGCGCACGTCACCCGGTATTAACGGGTCTATTCCAATCCTATTCACAGCACCAAGAAAAGCCTGTCGCACCCCAGGGCTATGGGGTACTCGGTCCTGGGCCTGGTTTCGCTGGGAAGTGTCACGGGTGTATTGGCTGGTGCCCGGTTCCATGACCCTGGGGGTTGCTTTTAAAAGGGGTTATTTACAGGGATTTGTTATGATTCAGTGACCGAGGAGGATCAGAAAAATGACAAAAACTTGGAAACCCAAAAATTAACCAGAGTGGCTGCAACCTTAACAGACTGCAGACCTAATACTGACACACAACTAGAAGTAGCCGTGGGATGTGCCTACAATGACCTGGTCGCCTCGACACAGCCAGAGAGCTAAATAATCTTACAGAGAGGAATATTAAAAAAGCTAATCTGTCTCGGAGTAGTCCCCAAAGATATAGATAGCCCCCCACATGTAAAGACTATGGTGATATAAGAAAACACAATACGTAGCTGGAGAACAGATTCAGCAAAGATGAGGCCAAAACTATCTGCATAGGGAAGGATAGGAAGAGCACTGACTGCAGCCGTAAAAACCCAAGTAAATACCAGCATGCCTGATATGGAAAAATACTGTACTTACACAGGCTCTCCCCCACTATATCAGTACTCTGGTGTTACTGGGATCAAAGAAAAACACTGATATAGAGGAGGGACAGAATTTTGTACAAAGCATGACAAAACACAATACATAGCAGAACATGGAGCAAGGTACACAGACATTCCCAGCAGGGAATGATCCAACTCCACCAAGAACTGCACACAGGCAAAATAACAAGAAAGTGGAAACCATAAGCAGAGGTACAAAGACCAACTTTTCTGAGAGGAGTTCTGGTAGACACAGAGAAAAAGGGCTGGTTTCAGAATGTCCTGAGCACACAGGAGATGCACTGAGCACCGGCAAGGAACAATAGAACACTACTCAGTTATATAGGCCCAGTCAGAACACCCTGATTGCCAATCCTCCCCAGCTGTCTGGTTTCTATTCTGCAAGCCAACTTCACTACCAGCACTGACCACAAGAGGGAGCCCCAAATTGGAATCTAATTCAAATGTATTCACAACAGTGATTATAATAAAGTTTTTTTTTTATCAGGTCTGCCTGGAGCGTTTTCCTGATCTAGGGCTCTGCACCCCCTGTAGTATGTTTCCGAGAGTACTCCACCGTACTCCTTCGGCAACCACATGCCTGAGCCTGACAGGTCACTGTTACACTCTCCCGTCAGTATCGTTATGTCCATCTCCTTTCACTTACACTAACTGACTGTCTGACCCCCTCCTCCCTGGTTGTCGTCTAGTGGACTGGATTGGTTCCACCCCTAGGTGGCCATCCATTGGGTCCAACCCTAGCCTGTCACCAGTTTTTAAGGATGAGGAAAAACAGGGATTATATATGTGATATATGTGTTTTGGTGTTACTGGCACTCGTCTTCTGGGTCACTGGGGCAGGCCCTGCATCCTTGACAGGATCCAGTTGCCTGTAGCTCCTGATAGCTTTAGGGGCGCTACACTAACAAGAGACCTAGTGTATAGTGTCAGACTCTGCTGTGTGAACAGGGTCAGATGCCGCCCTACACTTAGTTTTGAGCTAAACGCCGTGTGACAGAAGTTCTCAAACTATAAAATTTAAAAAATTCTTGTAATTATTAATATTGGTGGCACTAGGATGATCGCTTATTGCACTAAGTTAGAGGTTGAAAAATTAACCAACCTAGTTTACTGTAGGTCATGGCGAGGCCCCGCCGGACACTGACAGAAAGGTCTGTTTACCACAGGATCAGCTTCAAAAAGTCAGGTGGTTTGTTGAATCATTACAAAGTCAACACAATTTTTGCTAAATCAGCTTTACAAACGCGAAAAAAAGAAAGAAGTCAAAGATTAGAGAAAATTCTTACATGAGGACAAGTTAGGACCAAAAAGTTTTCTTTCAGTAGTAGTTCCTTGTCAAAACAAGCCTAGCATGGTGTAAAAATAAGATCCCACTTACCTATTGATGTCTTCATCTCCTCCATCTTCATCTCCTCCAGTTGCCCTACTGGTCTTCTTACCTTTTTCGGTGGGGGCAGCAGCATGGCTGCTGCAGTCAATAAGTGACTTGATAGTGGTGCTCACTGATTGGCTGCACCGGTTATTCACTGTCCCTGCCGTAAAAGAAAGTAAGCAGACCAGCAAAGAACCCAGGTAATGGTATGGAGGAGTAGTAGAGGATCACTGGGTATGTGTATCTTTTATTGTTCTTAAAAAAAAATAAGGTCCAGACAATCCTTTTAGCTTTATTTCTTTAATGGCGGTATTAGCAATAGTCACCCTACTAAGGGAGTATGAAGTATGATTTATCTGCACTTATAGAGGCACAGCGTTATAGTGGCACCTTCGCTAGTAGGAATAATGCAAGTGTAGAAGCGGCTGAGCTGAATTTCTTTGGAAAGTCACTTTAAATCTAGCTATAGAGTATACCATTTATTTTCTATATTGGTGGGTACACACACTTATATTAGTCAGTGTTTTAAATTTAACTTGATTTGTAAACATTATGAAATTGCTGACCTATCCTTGGGATCCTAGGGATAAGTCATCAGTATCAGATTAGTGATAAACGTACATTTAGAATTAGTGATGTGTCGGTCGTGACTGATCTGAGTCATATAACTGGCTCACGGCTGTGAATAAGGGGATCCGGTACCCAAGTAAGAGCTGCTAAATTCTCTTAATGGCACTCACTGGGCGTAAAATTTTGGTGTTCGACTGCCATGAGGATCTTCCGTCTTTGGGAGACTTGTTACAGGTATGGGATCTGAGTCTCACAATGCCTTGTGAGATTCTGTTTTAAACATAGTTGCTTTCTTTTGGTGCAGCAAGGGTTAAAGACTCTTTCCTTGCAGATAGTTCCTGGTTAGTTCATTCTTAGGTGCAGCCGGTTTGTGACCACTCTCCTTTCCTTTAAATAGTCACATGTTCCATCACCTGGTATTCATTCTGAACTGACCTCCATAGAGAGAGGAAGCATTTGGAAGCTGTTGGAGCCATATTGCCTGCAGCCCTGGTGTTTGGCTGCAATAGTGACGTTCATTGTATATCCTTTTTGTTTATGTTCCCCTGTCTGTCTTCCTTCTCCTGTGTCTTATTACAGCAGTGGTGAAGTCTAGTGCACTCACTGGCCTTTGCACTAGCCAGGGTGAGTGGAGGGACAGCTAGGGACTAGGCATGTGACGGTGGCATGGGAAGGGATGTTAGGGAGCTCAGTGAGCAGACATAGGTTATTGCCAGGTGGTAACCCTTCTCTCCACTCCATAAGAGCCTTCCTACCCCTTAACCATCCCCTTTGTACATCTGTGTTGCACCGGGCGTTCCCATTGGCTTACAAAACCCCGCCCACATAAAAAAAAATCCAACCATTTATTAATATAAGTGGCCCAATGCAAGTGTACAGGGTTTTGGTCACAGGTGGGCGGGGTTTCAACCACATTAATATTATCTTAAATATGTGTTCACCTGGGGTGAACACATTTAATAAGGATCCATTTAATAATAATAATAATTTTATTCATTTATATAGCGCTATTAAGTCCACAGCGCTTTACATACATTGGCAACACTGTCCCCATTGGGGCTCACAATCTAGAGTCCTTATTTGTATGTCTTTGGAGTGTGGGAGGAAACCGGAGGAAACCCACGCAAACACGGGGAGAACATACAAACTCCTTGCAGATAGTGTCCTTGGTGGGATTTGAACCCAGGACCCCAGCGCTGCAAGGCTGCAGTGCTCACCACTGAGCCACTGTGCTGCCCTGATTTAGGATCCAAAAGATTCCGCTCTTTTTTTTGAGCGGACCCAAGGGAGCTGGATCACCAAAAGGTGCAGGACTGGCCATCACTATCCAGCACCCCCACCGATCGGCTGTTCTTATCGTCATCTTTGCTTGTCAGTAAATTTTTGTGGATATGAACAGTATAGCTCAGTCAACTGTTTAGTGGCAGCTCCAGGCTAATGCAGATAGGTTCCCATTCAAATCAATGCGGAGTTGATCTGCTGTACCTAACAGCAGCGACTAAACATTTGATGGAGTTGTGGTGTTCAGCTTCACAACTGTTTACTAATAAGCTGGGAACAGCTGATCGGTGGGGTACTAGGTGTCGGATAAGGATAGATTATCAATATCATACTAGTGAAACAGCCCCTTACAGAAAAACTATTTCCTCAAAACACTGAGAGTGAGTGCAACCTGCGTGTCAGTCTTCACCGTCCATCTGACATTTTATTCAATAATGCAGGTCTTACAAGCATATCTGATGCAGCCTTGTGTATGAGTAGGAAACACCTCATTGCATAAACCTTCATACAGTTCATACAAGTACAAATTTATTCACCAAGTTATTTATTTCTACCTGTCCCAGACAGCAAAATCATTGAGTAATATTTAGAAACTTGCTGATGCAAAGTGAGCCACATTCTGGATCATAATATAAGCCGTCAGTGAGTCACAGCAAAAAAATGAGATCACCATTATTTACCGAAGATCAGGACCTGACAAGTGACGGATTATCAAATCTTCTAGAATATCAGCCACAGAGCAATTTACAGTGAGTTCTTATTATAGAATATTTCTGATGAGTTCATTACTTTTGGTCGTGTATTCAAAAAAACTACCATTTACTGTACATAAAGATCAAAGAAACTGACCAGCACTTCTAAGAATAAGATAAGTGTGAACAGGGGCAAGCAGAGACAACTAGTCAATATATCCAAAAAACTGCAGCTGTACTTTTACTGTAAATGCTATAATATGTAAACATTAAATATATGAAATTAGAATTGCATTACTGCTAAAGAAGCTATGTTAGAAAATGAGGTACTTAGTGCACAAATTGGCCGATTCACGAGAGCCCAACAGCCAGCAATAAGGCATACTCCTTTGTTGGGAAACTAACCTTACATGCCTCTACCCGGGCTGAAAGCCTACACTTTTAAGGGCAGGCAGGATCCAACTAGAACGCATACCTGGGGCCTCGCAGGCCTGCTAGGTTACTTGTTTTCTATGGTAGATTTCTATGGTTGCACGCTCTAGGGTTAAAACACCCGAGGCTGATGGGCGGATTGCTCAGTCAGAAGAGAGTGTACTACAAATATAAAAAACAACACAAAACTGACCACCACCTCCAAGAATACGACGAGTGTAAACAGGTGCAAGCAGAAATAACTAGTCAATATAATCCATACAATACAGCTGCACCCTGAAATGCTATAATATGTTACCTTGAATATAGGAAATTGGAATTGCATTTACTTCTATAGATTAACTATACAATTATTGTACATAACCAGAGAAAGCAGGACTTTTTCCTGTAGCTTACATACCATAAAGACCCCATAAAGGTAGCTGCTATGGGACCCCTGGTGAAAAGGAGTGCAGCACTTTCTGCCACACAATCATAGCTTTGCCAGAAGCCACCACTAATGCAAGCTCACTCCTTACAGCTCACATTGATTTCAGCAGACTATAAATCCATGTAGTTTGCTCCCCCTAGTGGTAGCTTCAGGCAGAGGAAATTGTATTTTTTTAACTCTACGAGACTATGACCAAGCAGGGGATTTGAAGCTGAAAAATGCAGCTCTTGTCCATTTAGCAGGGATATTGGTGGAGTTATGCAATGTGGCCTAGTGATTTCTATGTACGCTCCTAGATTTGAATCACTCCATGTTGACTGGCTGGAAGTTAGAAGTTACGTCTCAAGTACTCAATGCAAGCCTATGAGAGCCAGAACGAGGCTCTCATAGACATGTATGGAGTTGTGACCTCCGGCATGCCCATTAATATACTGGAGCTGCCAGCAGGTCACAAATCAAAGGAGACCAACCGAAGTGATGCTTGAAACAGTTGAAGACTAACATTTAAAGCACCACTCCAGCACTGACATAAGAAAAAATCCTGGAGTGGTCCTTTAATGGGTTAATGTGATTTCCAGGATGTGATAACCATTCAGTGCCTCTATAATCATAAAAGGGTGTGAACACTTAAGCTGGTGTCACACATAACGACAACGACGTCGTTGCTACGTCACCATATTCTGTGACGTTGCAGCGACCTCAACAGCGACGTCGCTGTGTGTGACACATAACAGCGATCAGCCCCCTGCTGCGAAATCGTTGCTCGCTCCTGAATGTTCCAGGTCATTTTTTGATCGCTGTTATCTCGCTGCGCCATGCTGATAAGCTGATAATCCTTGTGTTTGACACCGCAGCAGCGACGATCGCTACGCTACGTCTGAAACCACGCAACGACCGTCGACGTCGCTATGATCGCTGCTCCGTCGCTGCTTTATGTAACATGTTTGACAGCTTACTAATGATCATCTATGGTCGCTGCTACGTCACAGAATATGGTGACGTAGCAGCGACGTCGTTGTCGTTGTCGTTATGTGTGACACCAGCGTTATACTGAGGTCCTAGAAGCGATGTCATTACTTCAGTAATGTACCGTATGTGATATAGAATCTGTCACCCCAAAGTTTTTCTATGATGTCACTGACTAGTGACATCACTGTATAAATCAATAATGATGATTATTATTTTTTTAGAAATGTATTTCACTTACAATGCTATGGATTATTACTTGTAATGAAGCGTTTGCTTTACACTCCTTTGTACAGATAATATCCATAAACCTAAATACACATATAAATGTTTTACTAACTGCAAATATTTCTCTTTGCCAGTGCAGAAATGTCCTCTGCAGACCTCCAGGAGAGGCGCATTTATAGGTATTTCGATTGCAGTAATAAAAGGGAAAACTATATATGGAGCAGTCATAATGGTAAATCAGTCACTCTGTGCAATGCTAGATCTTAAATCCCGAAACCTAACAGATACATATGAATTTTTTATATAGGCAAGATGCAACTTATGGACAAATGTATCGAAACACGTCTTTGTTATTGAATTCAGCACAAACAAAGACTGTCTTCCCATAGCTTGATGACATGGGTTTCCATGATTGAGCAGCGTCATTAAAGCCTTACATCACCAAGCACAAGACTGAGTGCAGGATGAAGTGGTGTAAGGCAGCCGCCTCTGGACTCGTGTTCTGTGCTGTGACTGATCTCACCTCACTATCTGGCATCTGATGGATGAGTCTGGGTTTGGTGATTGCCAGGAGAACGTTACCTGCCTGACTGCTCTGTGCCAGATGTAGAGTTTGGCAGAGAAGGGATATTGCTATGAGTTCGTTTGTCAGGGATTAGCCTAGGTTTCTTTAGGTGGCTTTACACACTGCAACATTGCAAACGACATCGCTGTAACATCACCGGTTTTGTGACGTAATAGCGACCTCCCCAGCGACATTGCAGTGTGTGAAAAACATCAGCGACCTGGCCCCTGCTGTGAAGTTGCTGATCACTACACATCTCTCAGGACCATTCTTCGGTCCTTTGTTTCCCGCTGTGCAGCATGATCGCTAGAAAGTCTCAGTGTGTAAAGGGGCCTTTACAGCGACTTCGTTAGCGACTTCCCTTTTAAAAAGCTGCTTTACAATGTCCCCAATGACTAGCTAGGTCGTTCTGCAGGCCCGGATCGCTGTTGCGTCGTTGGCCAGGTCTGCCTGTTTGACAGCTCACCAGCGACTCACCAGAGACTTTGTAGCGATCCCAGCCAGGTTGGGATCGCTGGTGGGATCGCTAGAAAGTCTCAGTGTGTAAAGGGGCCTTTAGATCCAGTGAAGAGAAATCTTAATACTTCAATATGTAAAGATATTTTGGACAATTTTTACTTCCTACTGTGTGAGATCAGGTCGGGGAAGGCCTTTTTCTATTCCCCACGACTGTTCCCAAGTGGACAAAGAAAGATACATAAAGGCACAGTTGGGGAAGTTTGCTGTAAACACTAAGAGAAGTCCACAGATGGCTATATAGTTGCCAAACTTTGAAGGTTGACAACACGAAAGTTTGGAGCATCAATATCTCAAGTAGCATTGAAAGCATACCATTTTAGCCTGACTTGCCCACTTATGTAGGCCACATCCTCAAACTAAGATATGTGAATCACAATTAGTGTATGTGACTGTGCCGCCCCGTGCTCGGCAGCAGCCGAGCCGCTCGGATCCGGACCTTCAGTGGGTGGCTCGAGGATCTCCGGACCCAGGGGTCCTGTGGTCACTTCGATCAAAAGGGGGCTGGCGGTTTGGGGACTTATGTGTACGGCCGGAGCCGTGTTTAAGTTCGTGACGCCACCCACGGGATGTGGTGAAGGTGGACACCACCGCTGCAGTTATGGGGCACCAGGGGGAGATGTTGCGCAGCAAGTTGTTAACCCCTTCGTGGGCAGGGATGGTGGCCTCGGGACCCGCTGGGGGGCAGTTGGCGGTGCAGGGAGATGGGCGGCCGGAGGGCAGTGATGTACTCACTATTAGTAAACACACGAGTCTCTGGTAAACCAAGGTGATGGTGGTCGGTGCCCGCAGCCGGCTGCAGTCTGGTCCCCCACCCGGTTGGTGGTTTCCGTCTTTCTCCTGCACCTGTTTTGTGATGATGGACTACCTGCGCTCGCAACTTCAGGAGTCCGCTCCCCGGCTTTTGGTTGCCTGAGGAGCCCTTTGCCCGCAGACGCTGGCCCGTGGGATCTCTCTGCCGTGGCGGTGGCTTTCTATCGCCCTCGTTGGGCTGTTGCCTTCAGTCGGGACTTTGGGTGGGACAGGACCTCTGGTCCTGGCCGCAATCAGTTAATTAGCTAGCCCCCAGTAGCTTCTGGACCTAGCTTCAGGGTCTGAGTAAACCCCCTTTGTGCTCCGGTTTCCGAGGTGGTTCCTGGGGTCGGTACCGGTGGGCCGCTACCCTGTCCCGGTCCACTACGATTCCACAGAGCCATCTTCCTGGCTCCTACAGACAGAGCCTGCCATCTGCCTCCTAGCCAAAGGTTCCAGGGCTCCTACCCTGGCACCTGTCAGTTAGCTTCAGGTCTGACACACAGGCCTGCTTCCACTTCACTTCACCTCCACTAACAGACTCCTGCTTTCCCGCCCCAGGCCGTCTGAGACTCCTTGGTGGGCGTCTTCCAACCACCTGGTTCCGCCTCCTGGTGTGTCCATCAAGCTCTGAGGGGGGTGACTAGGGTTTATATGTTTGGCTGCTGTCACCTTGTTAGGGGACTGGTGTAGTGCGGGGCCCTATCTGTGACTACCTGGCTGGCCAGGGCGTCACATGACCACCTTGGCTCCACCAAAATTAAATACAGACCCAACCAGAAGCCTAAACAAAGAACTTGGATCAGGCATCCTAAAACTAATAAAGACCCCATACCGCCTAAAGAAACACCAGACTCTGCAGACTCACCCCTCCTAATAATTAAAGCTTGTTGCCCTCTTCATTTATTGGTGCCGCCCTACATTATCTTTGGTGGTGCCCATGAGTTTAGTGCCATGGCCAGCTTCCAGACTAAATGGGGAGGTCTGCTGAACTTTAAGAGCCCATCATTAGGTAAGAGATGGGGTCCACAATAAAGTCCTCTATTACTCGGGTTGGTCCAATCTTGTATCTTGGGCACAATGAGTGAGAATTTGCAGAAAAAAAAGTAAAGTAAGGGATTTGGAATGTTATGTTTTGCATTAGCTGAAGATTCTCAGATTAAAATTCACCATCCTAGATGGCAATCAAATTGATTTCTATTAAAATAACAAGTAGTTGGAAGTAGCTATCTTCTGGAGAAGTTAGCTACTTCCTTTTTTCCTCATGAGGCCATCTGGAGGAGAAATATCAGTGTTAGTCTCGGATTTCATCTGCGGAGAATGTAATGCAGTATGCAAATATGGCACATGTAAATATATCCTGAGAGGGATGGGGTGTTCAATCACTACGATTGACTGGGTGACAGACTAATAATTATAGGTAGTTATCAGCTAGCTACTTCCTGATAAGAAACTGAAGACAGGAGAATTTTTGGCTAAAGATACAACTCTAAAGGAGCCAAACTAAACTATATCTTCTCTTTGGGAGCCTGGTACTGTGTACCCTTGGTACCTATTAAAGCAGTACAGAAATGAGGATCATCCGGGCGCTCAGCCACTTGCTTACACTAAGGGTTAGCTGAATACATGTCAGATATTATGTCACTAGATGAAATAGAGAAAGAACAGATCTGATTTATAAGAAATATTGTTCTGTACCTGGAGATAACATGGTGGATATCATCTCACCCGGAGGGGTCTGCAGCAGGAAAGTGCAGCCGTGTGGTTCATAATCAGAAACCCCCTCACTCAGCAGGAACAATGGGCCGTGTTTCTGGATTGTAGAGAATTCTGCTCTGTAAGAATAATCCCTTAATTCGCCTAATAACAAGATTTATTGAAGTAATTACAAAGTGCCACCTTAACCACTGCAGTGCCAGGGTCAGGGTTAATAAGGGCATGCTTCCTCAAAAAAAAAATCATATAGGGGTCTTCTATCAGGATGTTAAATCTGTATTCCCTTAACCAATTAATTAATATAACATCACTGGAATCGTCAAAGGCCGACTAGTGGCAGCATCATTGACCCTGGTAAAAAAGAAAGGTGCCCCTTGTGCAATTTTACAGAAGAGTTGTTTTAGGCCATCAGTTATGAAGAGAACTGCATGAATGCTTCATCTATGAGAGTGAACACATTTCTGTAAAGTTTTTATGGTGGGAAACAAACATTTCTAGCAGATTTTGGGGACCTGAGTGACAAGTGTGTCTGCCATTGTTCTTCTATGGGCACGGTTCCAGTAGCGTAAAGCTGCCGATGCAAGAGCATCGGAAGTGATCTGCTAATGACCCTCTGCTGCGAGTGTCAGCCGAGGGTCATGCGACTGTGATATGATCTTGCGATCGCATCACAGGTGCGAAGAAGAGGGAGTGAACACTTTCTCCCCATCATCTCCACTGCCTGTTTCTTCATATATCGCACTGCACTCAGATGACATGCGAGTGCAGTGCAATGTTTCACATGCTCCCATAGACTTGCATGGGGGTGCGTGAGCCGAGACTCGTTGCCAAACACAGCATGCTGCGATTCATTTCTCATGCCGCTATGGCATGAGAAATGAATCGCAGATGGACACTGCTTCATAGTTTTGCACTAGAGTGAGAGCAATCCAATGTTTTATCGGATTGCACTCGCCCGTGCAAATTGCAAGTGGAACCGAACCCTATAAGCGAAGCTACTCGGCTGATAGCACACTCTTGACATTGGCCTCATTATGTAGTGGTACAACTTCTGCTCTCCTATCATTCTGCACGAGGTAGATGTGGTTTACAGAAGTACAGGAAAGCTGGGTGGCAATTCAGTACTTTCTAGGTATAGTGCCCCCATAACAGAGCCAGACACTGTGTCCATAAGAAAAATGTGGCCAGATTGCATCATTACATAGCTAGCAACAGTGCCCACATGATAAAGTCAGAAAGTGTCCCCATAATAGAATCAGCCACAGTGCTCACATGATAACGCTTGACACAGTGCCATCCTAACAGAATTAGCCATATTGCTCACATGATAACGCTGGGCATAGTGCCCCCATAACAGAATCAGACACAGAACAATACATGATAATGCTGGACAGTGCCCCCATTACAGAATCAGCCATAGTGCTCACATGATAAAGCTGGACACAGTGCCCCCATAATTGAATCAGCCACAGTGCTCACCTGATAATGCTGGACACAGTGTTCCCATAGCAGGGTCAGCACCAATAACCCAATATAAGCCATAGTCCTCACATGAAAAGGCACCCACAGTGCCCCATAACAAGGTCAACCATAGTGTCCCCATAATAGAGTATGGGCGGCATGGTGGCTCAGTGGTTAGCACTGCAGTCTTGCAGCGCTGGGGTCCTGGGTTCGAATCCCACCAAGGACAACATCTGCAAGGAGTTTGTGGGTTTCCTCCCACACTCCAAAGACATACAGATAGTGAATTTAGATTGTGAGCCCCAATGGGGACAGCATTCCTGATGTATGTAAAGCGCTGTGGAATATGTTAGCGCTATATAAAAATAAAGATTTATTTATTTAGAGTCAGCCACAGTGGTAACATGATAAATCTTGCCACAGAAACCCCATAACAGATCTAGCCACAATGTCCAGATGATAAAGCAAGCCACAGTTTATCTGTAATGTACAGTGCCCCCTAACAGAGCCTGCCCCAATTACCCCATAACCAAGTCACAGTGCCCCTATAACAGAGTAAGCTACAATACCTACATTAAAAATCTGGTCATGTGCTCGACTCGAGTACCAAGTATAATGGAAGTCAATGGGAAACTCAAGAATTTTTCTGGAAGACTCTTCTGGAAAAATGCTTGCGTTTCCCCTTGACTTCCATTTTGTTTAGTACACAAGCTGAGCCCGTCCGAGCGTCCGACTTGTTCGTTTCAAGTACCGAAGACTCGAGTATCTTACTGCTCGCTCATCAGTAGAGTTAATATGTTTCTTTTAAGGTGGAAACTTATTCACCATTCAGTTACCCAGACATGTAATGACCCATCCAGGGGCCGTGAGGAGAAAGTGTGAACAGTAGGTCAAGCACCGGTCCATATCACAAGATGGCGGCCTCTATTGTGTGAATGTGATCTGTATACAACCGTGAGAGTGTCACTTCTCTGATCACATAATTGCAGCTACCACGAGATGTTAGTAGGATTATTGATTCCTCACACGGTTCCTTTGAAGAACCACAGTCCAGGTCCCAATAACTTGAGTTTAACAATCTGCATCTCCAAGACAAATAGAAGCGCGTCACGACTGGCTTAAGGGGTGATAATGGTTAAAAGAAGCTGGAAATGTTATCACTCAGCAAACCTTCTGTTATATATTTTCAGCTAGTTCATTATTTATCCAAGGAGCCATCAGGTGAACTCGTAGACAGCGCAGGAGGATTAGTCGGGTTAAAGTGTGACAGGATTTCTATAATGCTTTACCCACTTTTCTTCAAATTTGAGGTGAAATAAATCAGTTTGCAAATAGTAAAGCGCCTTCACATCCAGCACGGCAAATATTTTCTGCACCGTTTCTGTGCAATAAAAAGTCTGGACAAATATTGTGTCAGATATGAGGGATGTCATGTTGTTTTTCCCATTAGATGCGTTTCTATACTTTCTATGATTTCTAGAAATCAGATGTGTTTAAAGGGATTTTCCACTTTGGCTAATTCCCACTTAGTAGAAGGTTTCCTTCACAATTAATTGATTTCCAAGTGTCCTCCTGCTGGGAACCCATCAAGTAATCTATAGGGAAACCTGGAAAAAAAGGGTTCGCTTTCCTTAGCGCATTGGCACTCTCAAAGTGGAGACACCCAGGCCTTTACATGTTATTGGCTTTACATGTTACGATCTATCGCGCGATTGCATACGTCTTTTGTGCGTCACGGGCAAATCACTGCCCGTGTCGCACAAAATCGTTAAATTGCCGTCACATGTACTGACCTGCTGAGCGACCTCGCTGTGGGCGGTGAACATCCTCTTCCTGAAGGGGGAGGGACGTTCGGCATCACAACGACGTCACACACCCGCCGGCCAATAGAAGCGGAGGCGCGGAGATGAACGGGACGTAAACATCCCGTCCACCTCCTTCCTTCCGCATAGCCGGCGGGTGCCGCGGGATGCAGGTAAGCTGTGTTCATCGTCCCCAGGGTGTCACACGGAGCAATTGTGTGCTACCCTGTGTACGATGAACAACCGGCGCCATGTTAAATAAACAATTTTTTAAAACTTAGCGACGAGTACACGACTCACGATTTGTGAGCGATTCTGTGTCGCTCGGAGGTGTCACACGAGACGACTTTGTGAACGATGCCGGATGTGCGTTACGAAAACCGTGAACTCAACGATGCATTGCACGATAGCTCGTCTTGTGTAAAGCCCGCATTAGGCTAGGTTCCCACAATGAGAATTTGGTGAGTTTTTGATGTTGCACATTTTCTGTGGTATTTCTGCCCCTATTAGGTAAATTAGGTTACTTGCGTTTTTATCTCTTTTTTGTCATGGCGTTTTTTGTCTCTTTTTGGTATGTCAGGTGTTAAATAAAACGTCTTTGTTTTTAATACTTCCTGGTATTTGTTTTTGACATAACTTTATTGATATGGTCTTGTGCGTATAAGGCTGTGTGCACACGTTGCCGAATTTCATGCATTTATGCTGCGTATTGCACCGCAGCGTAAATGCATGCGACCAGCGTCCCCAGCACAATCTATGAAGATTGTGCATAATCCATGCGCACGTTGCGTTTGAGAGCGCAGCGATTTGGATGCCAAAATTTTGTTCCAAATCACTGCGTTCTAAAAAGCAACATGTCAATTATTCCGTGCGCTTTGGATGTGTGACGCCCTGGCCTATCAGGTTGTCACAGGGTATTGTGCAATCTGCCCTTCTGCACAGTATCCACTCCTCCTTGGTTATGGGTCCTGGTCCTTTGGTGTTGCTAACAGCTTAGCCAATCAAAATCCTAGGAACACTTTACACTGTACCCACCAGACACACCATTGGGGGGCTTGAAGGAAATAGGGACGCCCATATGGGGGGTTGGTAAGGGGAGAGTGAGTGAGAGTGAGAAAGTGACAGTGGAACAGAAAGGAGAGTGAAGTGAACCAGGAGAGGAAGGAGGCTGAGGTGACTCTCTGAGAGGGAGAGGTCACCGGCCTGGAGCAGGGCTCCTGTAGTTACTAGGTGGCAGACGTTGGTCTGGGCCTGGTAGGAGCTGGAACCCCGGTCTCAGGGGATTGTGTCAAGGGGCACGGACTGCCGAGGAGGGCAGCTGGCGGCCTTGAGCTATCACCGGGCAGGGGCCAGAGCACGACGGGGTACGTGGACACTAGGCCGGAAAGTAGCTTCAAGCGTTCCGGTAATTTACCCGACGGGGGTGAAGACTTCAAGATTCATCCCTAACCCACTCCAAAATCGGGGTACTAGCGCACCGATGGGATAGGACTTTCCCAATACAGTCCAAAGAAATCCTACACGTGAACCCTGAGAGCAAGATCACTCCGTTAGCCATACAGGTGAGCGGGACCCAAAGAGTTTTATACCTGAGGGTCGAAATAGAGACAAAGGTGCCAAAGAAAGGGCCACAGGCTAACAGCAACACCAAGGGCACGGACCCAAGCGTGCTCCCTCCAAGCTGCAATGGTACTCAGAACTCTGGTTTACAAGCTGTCGGTGTTGTTATTCCTGGACTGAGTGAGTACACTGAAAAAACCCTTTTCCTATCCCCAACAGCACCCCAAGCACCAACCATCCAACGGACACAAATCCCCTACCCACGGAGGGGTTAAACATCCGGCTGCTACACCACCGTCACTGGGCTCCCCAACAGCAGCGGTGGTCCCTCACATTACCACACACCGTGGGTGGCATCACGAACTTCCTAACCTCCTTTGTACATAGCCCCTCTCTTCTTTTAATTCGAGTGTCCACACGGACCCCCCGGATCCGGAGACCCCTCGAGCCACCGCGGCTACGGATCGAGCGGCTCGGCCGCTGGCGGTACAGATGCAGCTCCTGCTCTGTCTACGGGAGAGGCTGCATCCAGAACGCATGAAATTGGCTTTTTTTCTGCAGAAACACTGCATCCATGATGCAGTGTTTCTGCAGCGATTTGAAGCGCACATGAGCTGTCAAATCCTTGCAGAAATTTCTGCAGGGACACGACGCAGATATAATAAGATTGTACAGACCTGGAGTCCTGGGGTTAATTTCACTGGGGTTAATTTCACTAATGTCACTAGTTCAGACATGTGCAGTACATGTAAGCAAATGTAGATAGTTGCCCAGCGCGCTACGGGGACCGGACGGCTGGTGCGTGGACAATGGCATGAAAGCCTCTAATATTGCAGTGGGGCAGGAGACCCTCAAACTTCCCCAATCTGTGTGCAGTAGGGTCTTGTATATAATCAGTATGCCCTACTGTCTGAAGAGATGCACAATGTATATCTGGCCAGTGAGGATTCAGGAGAGGAAGCCTTCAGTATATTGGCTGTAAAAGTCAGGAAATTATGAAATGCTAGGCCTCGGGCCTAGTAGGAGTCTTGTGGTGAAGAGAAACTCCACATAATGTCTGCCCTCAGAGGAGACTCAGCCAGAACCCGAACATTCCAGTTCTTTCCAGACAGAGGCTGGAGAATAGCTCCACCTATTGAGCCATGTGACCAAGAACTGGCCAATAGGATAACACCCAATGCACACTTCAGATTCTTAGTTTTCACCAGTAGACGGTGCTAGAACGCAACAAATAAGAAATGCTTTACTTATAACATATAACATGATATTACATATAAGAAAATGTACTTAAAGAAACAGACACAATCTGGACCGGGCCACTACACCAGTCATGTGCATTAGACCTCTCTGAAGCTGGGACGCGTACACCCGGCTTCATAGTGCACATGACTGGAAGTACTGGGCATTCTAATCATGTGCACTAACCCTTAAGGCCGCTTTACACGCTACGATTTATCTGACGATCTCGTTAGCGATGTGACACGACCAGATCGTAGTTACGATTTGCCGAGATCGCTCATAGGTCGTTTATTAGCGGTCAAACGTAACAATCTCACAAACGACGCAACATCGTTCAGCGATATATTGTTTGACCAAGGCGGTCATGTGGATGTTGTTCGTCGTTGGCAGGGTGTCAAACGTACCAATATGTGTGCTGTGTTGCAAACGACGAACAATATTTTGAAACTGAACAACGTGTCAACGATCAACGATTTTCAACCTATTTGCGATTCGTTCATAGTCACTCGTAGGTGTCACACGCAATGATGTCACTAACGATGCCGAATGTGCGTCACGGAATCCGTGACCCCGACGACATATCGTCAGATAAATCGTAGCGTGTAAAGCGGCCTTAAGCCTGGTGTTCTGAAGCAATGGCAATGGACATAGGTACACACATCAGTGCTGATGATAACACTGGGCATTGAACAGAATGTTAGCATGGTCGTGCTAACATGCTAAGAGGATGAGCGCAGTAACTAACGCCCTTGTGACCAGTCTCTGCACTCATTAGCATATCATAAAGCATCTTTCTCTTTATCTATACTAGTGTATACAGGGACAGTTAGGCAGAGATTAGCAATATGCACCCAGAACTGCTCGTGGTTCGGGGTGCATATTGGACCTGACAGGTTCCCTTTAATGCAATTCTATAGGGAAAATTCTTACATAAAACTCAGCATTCCCACAAGAGAAATTTACATTTTGCAGATTTCAAACACATACTGCAGGTCAGTTTATGCTGCATAAAAGAAAGCACAGAGTGCAAGAGATTTCTTTAAATCCTGTATACTTTATTGGAACTATAAGGGCTCATGCGCACGTAACTGCAGAATATTCTGCAGCGATTTGACAGCACATGTGCGCGGCAAATTGCTGCAGAAAGACTGCATAATGGATGCAGTTTTTTCTGTTATGCCCCCACCATAGACAGAGCGGGAGCTGCATCCATAGCGCACAAATTAATTGACATGCTCATTTTATGAACGCACGGATTTGGGTCAAAATTTTAGCACCCAAATCGCTGCGATCATAAAAGCATCCTGCACACATATCATGCACAATCTTCATAGATTGTGCAGGGGACGCGGGACGCATGCATTTGCAGTGCAATATGCAGAGTAAATGCATGTGAGTACGCAACGTGCGCATGAGCCCTAAGACTGCGTGTTTTGCTCAGCGAAAATACGTAGCATCAGACATTCACCAAAAACTCATCATGGAAACTTAAATGGGTTTTCCCATGAATACAGTTTATTTTAATTAATAGATCTTGGAATAATAACAAGTTCCATAATTGGATGTGTTTAAAAAAAAAAAAAATTTGCTGAGATAATCTTATAAGACTATCTCAACACAGGAACATTTTTTTTAAACACATCCAATTATGGAACTTATTATTATTAAAAGATCTGATGATTAAAATGAACTTTAAAATGAACTTTCACCTTTTTGGTGCCAAAACATTACTCTATAAAGACTTTCCTTCCGCCTTCCCTTTGCTGCCTAAGTCATAGCTCCAAACCGTCCCAGATTAAGCAGGACTGTCCTTATTTGAGAGCTCAGTCCCGCTGTCCCGGCATTCACTGCTCTTGTCCCTGATCCTTCTCAGTTCAGAGCATAAATTGAATTCTCCCCTGCTCTGGTTTCCTTGGGACAAAACCTGTGAACTCTTTTTCTGTAGGAAGCAGCTCTACCACTGAGTCACTGCCTGGACTGAGAGGTAAAAGAGGATTTGGTAATCTTGACCTGTATTACAGGCAGCGAACCCATAGTCAGCTTATTCAGAGATATATATACAGTACAGACCAAAGGTTTGGCCACACCTCCTCATTCAAAAAGTTTTCTTTATTTTCATGACTCTAAAAATTGTAGATTCACATTGAAGGCATCAAAACTATGATTTAAAACATGTGGAATTAAATACTTAAAAAAAGTGTGAAACAACTGAAAATATGTCTTATATTCTAGGTTCTTCAAAGTAGCCACCTTTTGCTTTCATTACTACTTTGCACACTCTTGGCATTCTCAAGAGGTAGTCACTGGAAATGGTTTTCCAACAGTCTTGAAGGAGTTCCTAGAGAAGCTTAGCACTTGTTGGCCCGTTTGCCTTCACGCTACGGTCCAGCTCACGCCAAAATATCTCGATTGGGTTCAGGTCTGGTGACTGTGGAGACAAGGTCATCTGTCGTAGCACCCCATCACTTTCCTTCTTAGTCAAATAGCCCTTACACAGCCTGGAGGTGTGTTTGCTGTCAATTTCCTGTTGAAAAATAAATGTTGGTCCAACTAAATGCAAACCGGATGGAATAGCACGCCGCTGCAAGATGCTGTGGTAGCCATGCTGGTTCTGTATGCCTTCAATTTTGAATAAATCCCCAACAGTGTCAGCAGCAAAGCACCCCCACACCATCACACCTCCTCCTCCATGCTTCACGGTGGGAACCAGCCATGTAGAGTCCATCCGTTCACCTTTTCTGCAAAGACACGGTGATTGGATCAAAAGATCTCAAATTTAGACTCATCAGACCAAAGCACAGATTTGCACTGGTCTAATGTCCATTCCTTGTGTTCTTTAGCCAAAACAAGTCTCTTCTGCTTGTTGCCTGTCCTTAGCAGTGGTTTCCTAGCAGCTATTTTACCATGAAGGCCTGCTGCACAAAGTCTCCTCTTAACAGTTCTTCTAGAGATGAGAAGGTGTGTCCAAACGTTTGGTCTGTACTATATATATATATATACATAGATAGATAGATAGGTATATAGATATGTCTCTAGAGGTTTTTTGTTCCTGTAAAACTACTATAAAACAATGCAAAATAATTACAAAAATGTTGCGTTTGCTGTGTTTTTATGCGTTTTCCCCGATATAAGATAAATGTTTGTTGCAGATGCGAATCCAGTTTTTTATGCATTTTAATACTACAGAAATGCTTTGATTCTGTGTTTAAAAATGCAATGGCATTGTACTTGCTTGCTTTTTTTCCAAGCTCCACAAAGAAGCCTATAGAGAGATTCATGAGATCACATCCACATACAGAAGAGAAAAAAAGGCAAACGAGACATAATTTCACACAAAACTCCAAAAATGGGCCGGACAAAGTTTTTGGCATCTTCAACTTAATATTTGGTTGCACACACTTTGGAATAAATACCTGCAATGAATCTCTTCCTATAACCATCAACAAGCTTCTTACACCTCTCAAGGCCTAAAACACACTTCCGTAAAAAAAAGTCCGTGTGTATTCAGCGTTGGCCGCGAGTAACCTCAGTGACAGCTCAGCTGATCATGCTATTCCCTTCATTACCTGCGTGGAGCTGACAGGAGTGGCGGTGTCTTCTGCAGCTCCGGTCACCTTCATGCAGCAGAGCTGGAAGCTACGCTGGACCATCCTGGAGTACGCCGGACATGGAGGGCTTTTTCGGGCTTATTAAATTGGTGAACAAGGCAATTTGTTAGTGTTTTTTTTCTAATAAAGGATTGTTCGGGTGTGTGTGTTTATTTACTGTAATTTACAGATTAATCATGGAATGTATCTCGGGGAGACGCCTGACATGATTAATCTAGGACTTATTGGCAGCTATGGGCTGCCAAAAACTCCTTATTACCCCGATTTGTCAACGCACCAGGGCAAATCGGGAAGAGCCGGGTACAGTCCCAGAACTGTCGCATATAATGTATGCGGCAATTCTGGGCGGCTGCTGACTGATATTGTTAGGCTGGGGGGCTCCCCATAACGTGGGGCTCCCCATCCTGAGAATACCAGCCTTCAGCCGTATGGCTTTATCTGGCTGGTATTAAAATTGGGGGGGACTGCACGCCGTTTTTTTAATTATTTATTTATTTATTTTACTGCACAGTATAGACACGCTCACCGGCTGCTGTGATTGGTTGCAGTGAGACAGCTGTCACTCAGCGTGGGGGGCGTGTCTGACTGCAACCAATCACAAGCGTCTGTGGGTGGGGAAAGCAGGGAATACGAGATTGATTAATGAGCGGCTGGCATATTCAAAGTAATTGTTGCCGCGTATTCTCTGCACAGCTGTTCCTCGCCGCGCTGGTGATCGGGGAGCGGTATGAGCCGGGGGAAGAAAAAACCGAGCGCCAATGTAAGTATGACTGAGAACAGCAGAAAAAAAGGTAAGTATACTGACTTTAATTTAAAAACAAAACAAAAGAAAAGATCGCTAGTGTAAAAACGCACGCGCACAAAACGTGCTGAGCACGGACATACTCCGTGTGCGGTACGTTAAGGCACGGACCCATAGACTAAAGCGGGTCCGTGCCTGCGTGCTGCCGGCCAATAACGGACATGTCGTCCATGTAGAAAAGCGCACACACGTACTTATCACACGGTCACACGTTCCGTGTGATTTTACGTGTGTGTGCCATCTACCCTTGAATAACATGGGTCTCTGTGTGCACGTGTCTCCGGTACGTGCAAATACGTACCGCACACGTACAAATTAAACGGATGTGTGTTGCGGGTCAAACTGGAATTTTGGACTCTTCTTTTGGAAACTGTTCCAGTCTCTAATATTTGAAGGACGCCTTCTCCTGACATGCTTAAAACAAAGTTGTTTACCCACAATTTTGGAAAAGTAACATCAATTTTGTTTGGCCCATTTTGGTGGTTTATGTGAAATTATGTCCAATTTGCCTTTTTCTCTCTTTTTTGTGTTCTTCCAATACGCACAAAAAATAAACATTGGAATAATAAAACATGTGTAATTGCAATAATTTTCTGGGAGAAACACTTCATTTTCCAGAGTAATTTCAAGGGTGCCAACACTTCCGGCCATGACTGTATGTTCTGTCTTTTTTTAACTTAAGCGCTTCAGACTCAAAACCACAAAGCCGTTAAAAGAAGTTACCTGTCCATTCTTTTGGCGGCTTCCCCTTGGCGGCCACTCACTATTAAAACATACAATTTAAAAAAAAAACAAAAAACAAAATGCCAATCACGAAGCAGGCAAAAAAAAGACCTAAAAGAAGGCACTTCAGGAAAAAAACAGCAGATACGGGGGCTATAAGAAGCCGTGTGCACATGACACATAACCTTAGCTTATTTTCACCTACCCTAAGCTCTATTTTTCACTTCTGAAGTGTCACATTATGTGGTAATAACTCTGGAATGCTTCTTCCAATTCCAGTGATTCTGCCATTGTCGTTTTGTGACAAATTACTTTGTGAGTGCTATACTTATATTGATAATATTTGCATTTATTATGAAAAAATCTGAGATTTGCAAAAAAAACTTTTTTAAAAATTTTAAAAAGTTTTCAAACTTGGAATTTTTATGCCCTTAAAGGCTTGTTCACGCTAGCGTGTAGCTGGCATATAACTCAGATGAGTGCTATGCGATGTTTCATCGTATAGAACTCCTTCCAATGTTACAAAATCATGTTGACAGGTTCTCATTAAAAGGGTTGTTGTTGTATGTCCTTCACTCTGTATAGGGAGGATAGGAAGAGTAAACATAAGTTCTCTGGAAATTTGGAGGATCAACTCAGGGTACAATTAACCAGCATCTTTCATACATGAGGAGATGTAACAGTTTCCAGCAAGCACACTGCTATAACATTGTTCCAGACAGCAGTAGATGGAAGGCTATAATAATCTTCACTCAGGGCTTCCATAATAACATACATTACAGTCTGTTCACAGAATATCTTATTTTCTTACACAGAATCTTTCTCCTTACACAGTAGATGTACACAGAGCAGAACACTGTACCTTAAAGGGAACCTGTCAGCAGAAATTTCGACTAAAACCTAACAGATTCCCCCTCTGCAGCTCCTGGGCTGCATTCTAGAAAGGTCCCTGTTATTATAGTGCCCCCTTTCTGACCCAAAAAAAGAGTTTATATCGAGGTACCTTTTTGGCTTTTGATTCTCTAAATGTGTCACGGGGGCGGGCTGCCTGATGGCCGTTATTCTGCCCCCTGTTCCTGTATGCCGCCCCCATCGCCGATTTCTATACTTCTGGACGCCGCCCACTGCTCCAGCCATCCCCGCGCATGCCCAGTGCTCATCTCTCGTGGATGAGCACTGTGCCCAGTGTCACCGGTGGTGACGTGCACGCAGGGTTAAGATTATGGGCGGTGCTGTGATGTTAATTACCAAGCAACCGCCCATAATCGCGGGACCGCGCATTCCCCCTCGGCCTGCTTCTTTCTGCGCAAGCGCGCTGCAGCTGAACTCCTCCTGATCGGTGTAGTCACTGCTCCGCGCTCCTCCCATCTATTTCCTGCCTCAGGGCAAGATGGGAAGGAGGTGACGTGAGTTCAGCTGCAGCGCGCTTGCGCAGAAAGCAGGCCGAGGGGGAATGCGCGGTCCCGCGATTATGGGCGGTTGCTTGGTAATTAACATCACAGCACCGCCCATAATCTTAACCCTGCGTGCACGTCACCACCGGTGACACTGGGCACAGTGCTCATCCACGAGAGATGAGCACTGGGCATGCGCGGGGATGGCTGGAGCAGTGGGCGGCGTCCAGAAGTATAGAAATCGGCGATGCGGGCGGCATACAGGAACAGGGGGCAGAATAACGGCCATCAGGCAGCCCGCCCCCGTGACACATTTAGAGAATCAGAAGCCAAAAAGGTACCTCGATATAAACTCTTTTTTTGGGTCAGAAAGGGGGCACAATCATAACAGGGACCTTTCTAGAATGCAGCCCACGAGCTGCAGAGGGGGAATCTGTTAGGTTTTAGTCGAAATTTCTGCTGACAGGTTCCCTTTAACATGCAGTGAGGTGAGGGGAAGGGGTGAATTCGTGAATTCTGTACTAGGTTATATCTCTACTCTATACTTCTGCTGGCTGCACAACAAAGTTTGTTCTTGATCTGTCCTGTCTATTCTCCACTCCTGACAGTCTCTTTCCTGGACTGGTTGGACTCTGCAGCTTGACTCTTCTCAGAATATATACATTACACTTTCTGGGCACTGCTCCTTCTTTGCATAGAGACAAAAACACTTCTTTCCTATTGCAGAGAGGCAAATACACACTCACTGCTTCCCAGCATCCCCTGGGTCACTGCATTTCCTGTCTCCTACTGAAGTCTTAGCTCCCTAGTTGCTAGATTATTATTATTATTATTATTATTATTATTATTATTTATTATTATAGCGCCATTTATTCCATGGTGCTTTACAAGTGAAAGAGGGTGTACGTACAACAATCGTTAACAGTACAAGACAGACTGGTATATTAGGTAGATTATGGTAGATTATTTTAGATCATCTGTGCAGTTCCTACTTGTCACAGTAGTATATAGAGGATGTGTCCTGTGTTGTATAGTATATAGAGGCTCTGCGAGCTCTCCTGTGTGGTGTACTATATAGACAATCTAATCTGTGTGGTGTAATATATAGAGAATCTGTCCTGTGTTGTGTAGTATACAGGGGGTCTATTCTGTTCTGTGTATTATATTGAGGATATGTCCTGTGTGGTGAAGTATATAGAGGATCTGTCCTGTGTGGTACAGTATATAGGGGATCTGTCCTGTGTGGTACAGTATATAGGGGATCTGTCCTGTGTGATGTAGTATATAGAGGATGCATCCCATGTGAGAATTTGTCAGCTCTAGTGTATGGTTCTGTAAGGAGGATCCATTTTCTCACCTGATACCATACATGTAAGGCTAAGTTCACATTTCCGTTGATTTGTATCAGTCACATGCGTCGCTTGACGCATGTGACTGATGCGCTGTTCAACGCTGTACAACGGATGACAAAGAACAGAATTCTTTGTCGGATTCCGTTGTGTGCGGGGGGCGGAGTTCGGGGGCAGAGCCGAGCGGGGGGCGGGGCCAGGCGCTGAGGATGTCAGTGGAAGTGCTGCGGTCTGCATGGCTGGGGACAGGTGAGTGTATCTGTGAGTGAGTGTGTGTATGTGCATGTATGTATGTATGTGTGTGCACATGCAAAGTGCGGGAGGGGGCGGAGCCGAGCGGGGGGCGGGGCCAGGCGCTGAGGATGTCAGTAGAAGTGCTGCGGTCTGCATGGCTGGGGACAGGTGAGTGTATGTGTGAGTGTGTGTATGTGCATGTATGTATGTATGTGTGTGTGTGCACATGCAAAGTGCGGGAGGGGGCGGAGCCGAGCAGGGGGCGGGGCCAGACGAGGGTGTCAGTGGCAGTGCTTGTCTGCAAGGCTGGGGACAGGTGTGTGTGTGTGTGTGTGTGTAGATACATGTGTGGAGTGCGGGAGGGGGCGGGGCCGAGCGGGGAAGTGTCGGCCTCCCTGCACACGTGTCACGGCCAGGTGGACGGGCAGACCCAGGAGGTGGATCCACTGGGCCGAACTCCTAGATGGTAGTAAAGAGTCCGGTAGCTGGAGCACTATAAACAGCAGAACAGTCCGTGCACACGAGTATAGCGGAGAAGTCCCTGGAACCACGGAGTCACTGGTGGTAGTCCGGGTGACGCAGCTCTGGTTCGGAAGCCGAGATGATGTCAGGCGGGGTCCGGAACCTTTGGAGCGAGGTGATGAGTCACCGCAGGGATCCGGGATGGTGCGGACTGTCAGGATGGCAGATGGACAGCGTTCGGGGTTCGGGATACGACAGGACTGGATGGCGAGGCAGGCACGGCTCTACGAGAGAGATAGGTAAGTACATGCACAGAAACACCAGGAGACCTGACTCCTAGCTTAGGAAACACGAAGATCAGGCCCCGCCCCCTTGGACAATAACCCCCTTTATACCCTGTACCTGTTTAGCCTCATTTCCTGTTAATGGACGCTGGCCCTTTAAGAAAGGGTCAGTGACCGCGCGCGCGCCCTAATGCGCATGCGCGCCGCCCGGGTGCCAGAAGCCAGGGAAGGAGGCTGCGAGGAGGACGCAGGGGAGCCGGCCAGGACCTGGGAAGCCGTCGGGCGCCGGGATCGGGGACCAGGGGACCTGGGAAGGACGGGCACCGGAGGCTGGAGAGCGGGGAGCGTGGCAGGTGAGCCGGGGAGCGGGGGTGAGGACCCGGGGAGCGTGACAGTACCCCCCCCCCCACGCCCCCCTCCCCGCAACCGGGACATGAAGGCACGGATCAGAGGAGTGCCCACGTTCTCCCTGGGCTCCCAGGACCTATCCTCAGGACCATACCCTTCCCAGTCCACCAGGAAGAACTGTCGACCTCGTACGGTCTTCATGGCCACGATATCCCTTACCGCATAGATGTCGTCCTCGGCAATAGGTGGAGGAGCCGGACTGGCAGCAGCGGAGAAGGGACCAAGGACAACCGGCTTGAGCAGGGAGACGTGGAATGAGTTGGGTATCCTCATCGTGGCCGGGAGCTGTAGCTTGTAGGAGACCTCATTGATCTTGTTGAGGACTTTAAACGGCCCAATGTAGCGAGGGCCCAGCTTGTATGATGGTATCTTCAGGCGGACGTACTGGGAAGCAAGCCAGACGAGATCTCCAGGAGAGAAACACGGAGGGTCCAGACGTTTCTTGTCAGCGTGTCTTTTCATCCGCAGGGAAGCACGCCCAAGGGACGCTTTGACAGAGTCCCAAATAGTTGCAAAGTCACGGGCTACTGTATCTGCAGCAGGGACATCCGAAGAAGGAGATACAGGCAATGGGATGGAAGGCTGAAGTCCGTAAACGACATGGAAGGGAGAGCTGGAGGAGGACTCACTGACGTGGTGGTTGTGGGAGAATTCAGCCCAGGGAAGAAGAGCGGACCAGTCGTCGTGATGGGCGTTAACATAGTGACGTAAGAAAGAGGTCAAGATTTGATTGACCCTCTCTACCTGGCCATTAGACTGAGGATGGTATGCAGATGAAAAGTCCAGAGTCACTCCCAGATGTTTACAGAGAGCCCTCCAGAAGCGGGAGGTGAACTGAGTTCCTCTGTCGGATACGATGTGTAATGGAAAGCCATGCAAGCGGAAGATGTGTTGTATATAGGCGTCCGCGAGTTCCTGAGCAGAGGGCAGTCCAGCCATAGGGACGAAATGGGCCATTTTAGAGAACCGGTCCACCACGACCCATATGACTGTGTGTCCGGAGGACAATGGCAAGTCCGTAATAAAGTCCATTGCTATGTGTTGCCATGGAACTGACGGTATCGGCAGAGGCAGAAGACGGCCATATGGGAGGTGTTTGGGCGTCTTGTTCCTGGCACAAGAGGTACAGGCGGATACAAAAGCAGCGACGTCCGTGCGAAGGGATGGCCACCAGTAATGACGTACAATCGCTCCCCATGTCTTTTTCTGACCAGCATGACCGGCTGTTTTCGAGGCATGTCCCCAGTGTAACACTTTTTCTCTGTCTACCTCGGAGACATAGGTCTTCCCAGGCGGTATCTGGGCCAGGGTGACAGGGGCCACCGGAATGATTTTACTAGGACAAATGATGGGTTGGGTAGTCTCTTCCTCCTGCTCCATGGGCATGAAAGACCTGGACAAGGCATCAGCACGTACATTCTTGTCCGCGGGTCGGAAGTGAAGCTGGAAATCAAACCTGGCAAAGAATAGGGACCACCTGGCTTGCCGTGGGTTCAGTCGCTGAGCGGACCGCAGGTATTCCAAGTTCTTGTGGTCCGTGTAAATAATCACGGGGTACACTGCCCCTTCCAGGAGGTAGCGCCATTCCTCCAAAGCCAGTTTGACTGCCAAGAGCTCTCGGTCACCGATGGTGTAGTTGCGTTCAGGCGCTGAGAAGCCCTTGGAGAAGAATCCGCAAGTCACCATCTTCCCGGAGGAGGACTTTTGCATGAGCACTGCTCCGGCTCCTGAGGAGGAGGCATCCACCTCCAAGGTGAACTGGCGGTTTAACTCCGGACGGTGAAGTACAGGAGAGGAGGCAAATGCCCGCTTCAGAGAGCTAAACGCGGCGTCAGCCGCAGGTGACCAGTCCTTTGGATTAGCCTCCTTCTTAGTCAGGGCGGAGAGAGGAGCAGTCAAGGCAGAGAAGTGAGGGATAAACTGGCGGTAGTAGTTGGCGAATCCCAGGAAGCGTTGGATTGCCTTCAGTCCAGAAGGAGGAGGCCAGTTGAGAATGGCGGAGACCTTCTTGGGATCCATCTGCAGTCCGGTATCAGAGATGATGTACCCCAGGAAGGGGAGAGAAGACTGCTCAAAGACACACTTCTCATACTTTGCGTACAGACGATTCTCTCTCAGTCTTTGTAGAACCAGCTGTACGTTTTCTCTGTGGGTTTGGAGGTCCGGAGAGAAGACAAGGATGTCATCTAGATACACTACCACACAGATGTAGAGAAGGTCCCGGAACACGTCGTTCACCAGTTCTTGAAAGACAGCAGGAGCGTTACACAGGCCGAAGGGCATCACGCAGTATTCATAATGTCCATCGCGCGTATTGAACGCGGTTTTCCATTCGTCACCAGAGCGGATGCGGACCAGATTGTAAGCACCCCGAAGATCCAGCTTGGTGAACACACGAGCTCCTCTAAGCCGGTCAAACAATTCGGGAATGAGCGGCAGTGGGTACTTGTTTTTTACGGTGATTTGATTCAAACCCCGGTAGTCTATGCATGGGCGTAAGTCGCCCTCTTTCTTCTTGACAAAGAAGAAACCTGCTCCAGCAGGAGAGGAGGATCTCCGAATGAACCCCCTTGCCAGGCTCTCTGAGATGTAAGCAGACATGGCCCTTGTTTCGGCTGGAGATAAAGGATATATCCGTCCTCGTGGTGGTGTTGTTCCTGGGAGCAGGTCGATGGCACAATCGTATGGACGATGTGGCGGCAGTACCTCGGATTCCTTTTTATCAAAAACATCTGCAAAGGACCAATAGGCCGAGGGCAGCCCCGGTAGGTTCTCTGGAACCGGAGGTCGTCGGATGGGTTGTATGGACTTTAGGCACCTCTCATGACACGAAGAGCCCCATCGGGTGATTTCGCCAGTGCCCCAACTGACTGATGGTTCGTGTGTCCGCAACCATGGAAGTCCCAGCAGGATCTGGTGGGACATGTGTGGGAGGACGTAGAAAGCGATGTTCTCGGTGTGAAGGGCACCGATACGCAGTTCGACCGGCCTGGTGATCCAGGAGATGGTGTCAGAGAGGGGTCTCCCATCCACCGAGGCAATCACTAGGGGCTTGTCGAGTGGAATAACAGGCACCCGGTACTTGTCCACCGTGGTCTGCTGGATGAAATTGCCTGCTGCCCCGGAATCGAGGTAGGCATCAGCCGTGAACCGCGTCTCTCCTGTTGTCACTTGCACTGTCCATGTAACCGGGTCAGAGAGAGTCCCAGCACCTAGGGTGGCCTCTCCTACCAACCCTAGGCTTTGGAGTTTCCCGGCCTCTCTGGACAGGAGCGTAGCAGGTGTGTGCCCTCACCGCAGTAAAAGCAGAGACCCTTGGCGAGCCGCTCTGCTCGACGTTGTTCAGACTGACGCACTCGGTCGATCTGCATGGGCTCGTGGACGGGAGCCCCAGCTGTTGATGACTGAAGTACGGAGGGTTTCTGCGGAGGAGGGGAATGCCGTACCGGACGTCTCTCACGGGACGCTTCCTTGGATCGCTCCTGAAAGCGAATGTCCACTCGAGTCGCTAGGGCAATCAGGGCATCTAGGGTGGTCGGTACGTCACGACCCGCCAGCTCGTCTTTAATTCGCCCTGAGAGTCCTTCCCAGAAGGCGGCGGTTAGGGCCTCGTTGTTCCACCCTAGTTCTGAGGCCAGGGTGCGAAACCGGATCGCGTATTGACCCACCGTCAGAGTCCCCTGACGTAAGCGGAGAAGAGACGAAGCAGACGCGGAGGCGCGTCCGGGCTCATCGAAGGTGCCACGGAATGCCTGCAGGAAGTCCTGGATGTTCGTGGTCACAGGATCCCCCTTCTCCCACAAGGGGTTCATCCACGCCAGTGCCTCACCCTCTAGATGGGACATGATGAAGGCGACCTTGGCTTGGTCGGAGGCAAACAAATGCGGCAGCTGCGTGAAATGGAGGGAGCATTGGTTTAAGAATCCCCTGCAGGTCTTGGGGTCTCCGGCGTACCGGGGTGGTGAAGCCAACCGAAGTCTGGTGGTATCTGAAGAAGTCGCCACAGGAGCTGGAGCCGTGGCTTGACTAGTGGAAGCCCGGGATGTTGAAGTCGTAACTGCCGCTTGTAGCGTGTTCAGGCGGGCGTCCACAGAAGACATGAATTGCAGCATGCGGGTCTGAGTCTCACGCTGGCGTTGGAGTTCCTCCTGTACGGCTGCTAGTGCTGCAGCGGGATCCATGGCCTGATCTTACTGTCACGGCCAGGTGGACGGGCAGACCCAGGAGGTGGATCCACTGGGCCGAACTCCTAGATGGTAGTAAAGAGTCCGGTAGCTGGAGCACTATAAACAGCAGAACAGTCCGTGCACACGAGTATAGCGGAGAAGTCCCTGGGACCACGGAGTCACTGGTGGTAGTCCGGGTGACGCAGCTCTGGTTCGGAAGCCGAGATGATGTCAGGCGGGGTCCGGAACCTTTGGAGCGAGGTGATGAGTCACCGCAGGGATCCGGGATGGTGCGGACTGTCAGGATGGCAGATGGACAGCGTTCGGGGTTCGGGATACGACAGGACTGGATGGCGAGGCAGGCACGGCTCTACGAGAGAGATAGGTAAGTACATGCACAGAAACACCAGGAGACCTGACTCCTAGCTTAGGAAACACGAAGATCAGGCCCCGCCCCCTTGGACAATAACCCCCTTTATACCCTGTACCTGTTTAGCCTCATTTCCTGTTAATGGACGCTGGCCCTTTAAGAAAGGGTCAGTGGCCGCGCGCGCGCCCTAATGCGCATGCGCGCCGCCCGGGTGCCAGAAGCCAGGGAAGGAGGCTGCGAGGAGGACGCAGGGGAGCCGGCCAGGACCTGGGAAGCCGTCGGGCGCCGGGATCGGGGACCAGGGGACCTGGGAAGGACGGGCACCGGAGGCTGGAGAGCGGGGAGCGTGGCAGGTGAGCCGGGGAGCGGGGGTGAGGACCCGGGGAGCGTGACAACACGTAACCAGCCTAAATATCGGGTAACAGCAAAGCACCCGATGTTTACCTTGGTTACCCGATATTTACCTTGGTTACGGGCCTACACCGCTTAGCGCTGGCTCCTTGCACCGTAACCAGGGTAAATATCGGGTAACCAACCAAAGCTGGTGACGTGTGCAGGGAGCCAGAGAGCATGCGCAGCGAAATCCGACGGATCTCGCTGCTCAAAAAACGTTACATGCTGCGTTCACCCCGCCCGGCGGTCAGTCGTTCCACGACTGATCAGTCGGGCGGAGGGTGCAACGCAGCATCATCAGTCACAATCCGCTGCTCATACAAGTCTATGGGAGCAGCGGAATCCGCTAAACGGATTCCGCTGTTTACAAGAGCAGCGGATTGTGACTGATACATTTTAGCGGAAATGTGAACTTAGCCTAAGCTGACAAACTTGTATTATTTCTATATAACTGCATGGTGGGCTCGAGAATGATTTATCTGCTCTCCTGTCCTGTGTATATAGAGGATATATCCTGTGTGGTGTAGTATATAGAGGATCTGTCTTGTGTGGTGTAGTTTATAGAGGATCTATTGGCTCTCCTGTGGTATGTAGTACATAGAGGATGCATCCCGTGTGGTGTAGTGTATAGGGGATCTATCTGCTCTAGCGTATGGTTCTGTAAGGAGGACCCTTTTTCTCCTCTGATACCATACATGTATGCTACATGTATGCTGACAAGCTTGTATTATTTCTATATAACTGCATGGTGGGCTCGAGAATGATTTATCTGCTCTCCTGTCCTGTGTATATAGAGGATATATCCTGTGTGGTGTAGTATACTGTATAGAGGATCTATCCTGTGTGGTGAGGTATATAGAGGATCTGTCTTGTGTGGTGTACTATATAGAGGATCAATTTGCTCTCCTGTGGGATGTAGTATATAGAGGATGTGTCCCGTGTGGTGTAGTGTATAGGGGATCTATCCTGTGTGGTGTAGTATATAGAGGCTCTCTCTTGTGTAGTATATAGAGGATCTATTAGCTCTCCTGTGTGATGTAGTATATAGAGGATGCGTCCCGTGTGGTGTAGTGTATAGGGGATCTGTCTGCTCTAGCGTATGGTTCTGTAAGGAGGACCCTTTTTCTCCTCTGACACCATACATGTAAGATGACAAGTCTCCCAATTAGCTTGTATTATTTCTATATAACCGCATTCTGTGGCCGAGAATTGTTTTTTTCTCTAGTGGGCACAAGGTACTCCATCGGCAACAAAGACAGTGGTGCCAATGGCAGCATAAGAGCTAGAGCTAGGAGAAACACTGTCCTGTATTACATTTGCTTTTCAGTAGTTGCTCATGCAGTTAGTAACTTATTTCCCGGTACTGGGAAGTGAGCACACAATGATAAGATGCAGTTAATGTCCATTACTCTTTAATACACTACTGCCCTCTACCTGCAACAGTGAGAAGTAACCAATCAATGAAATGCAGAACTGTCAAACTAAAGACCACAGGGCCAGGTTCCCATGTGAGAAAACACTACTTTTTTTGCTGATGCTTTTTTTTTCTGCACCAAAATATGTAATAGCAATCTGTACTGATTATTGCCTTTTTTGTATGTTTGTTTTTTGTTTTTGCCATTTTTTGGTGCATTTTTTCTTAGTGTAGAAACATTGGATTCTGCACTTAAAAATGCAATTGTATTATTTACATGTTTTTTTCAGAAAGCCCCATGGAAACCTACAGGGAAAAAAAACTCACCAAAACATACACAGTTCTATAGGGTCTCAAATGCAGAGTGGCCACAAGTTTTCATTAAATCACATTCACTTTGCTTGAAATTTTAAGTGCAGCTGGTTTACTATAGAAAAAGAAATTTGGTAGGGAAAAAGTAGCATTTACCCTACTTGGGTATATGGTGAAGATATGTAGAATGTGCTCTTTTGGGGCAAGAAACACCTTCAAGAAAGGAATTATGCCCAGATGAATGGATTGTGTTGAGTTTCTCTTTACCTTATCCTTACTCCTTATCTTTTGAGCCAGTAATTATAATGGTATGAACCTGAGAGGACCCTAGAGGACGCTCCGTTCTGAATGAATCTAGTACTATCGTTGATGCAGGATACTTGAGGCCGCTTCAAGATTGGGGCCCAAGAACTCCAAGTGTGGCACCTTACACCCCTCTACCACAGTAAGGTACCAGGTTTGAAGGGCATCTATCAACACTCTGCCTTAGGCCCCCTTCACATGTCCGTTAAAAAACACATGTTTTTACAGTCTGTGTTGAAGGTGCGTATGGCCATCCGCGTGTCGTGATCTTGGCACGTGATAGCACACAGAGTTCAGGAACTTTTTGCTCACCTGTCCCCATGGCTGCTGTCTCCAGCGCTGCTGCTTTCGGGTCCGCAGGGCAGTATTGAATATTCATCAGCATAATGAGTGGGCCTGAAAGCTAAGGGCAGCAGTGCCAAAGACAGCATCACCGAAGACAGCAGGGCCGGAGACAGGTGAGTATAGAAAATCATTTTATTTCAAAGACATGTGTTTTCTCCGGTACGTGTCACACTGATGTCACGCAGATCATAACAGTAGTCTGTGTGATATCAATACTGCTGGAGAAAAATAGACTTGTCTCCGTGCAGAACACATGGACAAGTGTGTACTCCACATGGACTCACGATTGTGAGAAAACACTGATGTGTGCGCAGACCCATTAATTTTAATGTGTCTGCATATGTCCATGTCTCTGGTACGTATGAAAACGTGAATCACGGACGTGTGTGTGACACCCTGGCAAAACCAGGAAGTCACAAATAGGCCTCCGCATAACACCTTCCCTCACTAGGAAACATACAGCCAACAAGAAACCCTAGTCACCCCCCCAAGGGAAAGATAGACACACCAGTGGGCGTGACCAGGTGGTTGGGACACGCCCACCCAGGGGTCTAAACAGCCCGGGGTGGGAAAACAAGCAGTTTAGTTTCAGAGTTGAGTGTTGAAGTTCAGTTTGGAGAGGAGTGTAGGCTGGAGCTAAGTGTAGCTCCAGCAGGAAAGTTCAAGTTGAACGGTACCAGGGTAGGAGCCCTGGTGCCACTGGCTAGGAGGCAGACGGTGGTCTCCGTCAGCAGGAGACGGGAAGATGGCTCGGCAGAACCGAGGTGGACCGGGACAGGGTTGTAGCCCACCGGTACCGACACGGGGAACCGACCAGGAAACCGTAGCACAAAGGGGGGTAATCGGACCCTGAAGCCAGGACCGCAAACAAGTGGACTGGTTAATTCACCGATTGAGGCCAGGACTAGAGATTCTGTCCCACCCAAAGTCCCTCATAGAAGACAACAGCCCACTGATAGGGATAAGAGGTCACCGCCAGGGCCCATAGATCCCACGGGCCAGCGTCTGCGGGCACGGCTCCTTAGGGCACATCCAGCCGGGAGCGGACTCCTGAGTTTCATGCTACGAAGTCCACCTTACACAAAACAGTGCAGAGAAAAGGATAGAGACCACCAGCCGGGTGGGGGACCCGAATGCAACCGGCTGCGGCGGCCGGCCACTACCACCTTGGTTTACCAGAGACTTGTGTGGTTTATTAACAGTGAGTACACCAACACTCCCTGCGGTCGCTATCCTCTGCACCAGAGTCACTGGGTCCCGGGGCCACCATCTCTACCCACGGAGGGGTTAACAACTAGCTGCCGCAACATCTCCCTTGGGTGCCCTACAACAGCAGCGGTGGTGTCCCACTTCACCACACACTGTGGGTGGCATCACAAACTTACTACGGCCTAGCCCGTACATTTACGTCCCCCCATTTATTTGGCGTGTCCGCAAGACCCCCGAGTCCGGAGACCCTCGAGCCATCACCCCAGAAGGCTCGGACCCGAGCAGCGCCGGCTGCTGGCACAGGGGCTGCACATGTGAAGGGGATCTAAAGGCCACTTTACACGCAACGACGTATCTAACGATATGTCGTCGGGGTCACGGAATTCGTGACGCACATCTGGCATCGTTAGCGACGTCATTGCATGTGACACCTACGAGCGACCGCTAACGATCAGAAATACTCACCAAATCGTTGATCGTTGACACGTTGTTCATTTTCCAAATGTCGTTGCTCGTGCTGGATGCAGGTTGTTCGTCGTTCCTGAGGCAGCACACATCGCTACGTGTGACACCTCGGGAGCAATGAACAACAGCGTTCCTGCGTCCTCCGGCAACGAGGTGGGCGTGTAGTTAATGCGGCTTCTCTGCGCCCCTCTGCTTCTATTGGGGGGCCGCTGTGTGACATCGCTGTGACGCCGCACGAACCTCCCCCTTAAAAAAGAGGTTGTTCGCCGGCCACAGCGACGTTGTTAGGACGGTAAGTCCGTTTAACGCGTCCTAACGATATTGTTCGCCACAGGCAGCGATTTGCCCGTGACGCACAAACGACGGGGGCGGGTGCGATTGCTAGCGACATCGCTAGCGATGTCGCAGCGTGTAAAGCAGCCTTTAGTGCTCGTTCAAACAACCATTTTTGTAGCAAGAAAAATGGTCCTAGCTTCATCAGTGATTTTTTTTTCAGTTTCATTTGGTTCCAGTTTCATCAATTTTTCTCACGTGAGAAACAGAAAAATAAATTCTCTACTTTCTTCTATTTAGCAGTCCATGAAAAATGGACAGCACTCTGATGGCATTCGAGTGCTGTCTGATTTTCTCATGGAAGCATAGACTTGCCTTGATGAGTTTGATCCAACGATCAATCAATATTGGTCAAGTCTCCGTGAGTTGGCACATATCCGCTCAAAAAAATTGGACATGTGAGCAGCCCCATAGACTATTATAGGTACAAGTTTCATGTGTGAATAACATGAATAGAACTTCTATGGGAAAAGCTAACACCTGAGAGAGTCCTTAGTTGTCAATTTATATATTGATTTTAATACGAAACTGGCTATTTGCATAATGGGAATAAAAAATAACCATAATAATAAGAGAGCATGGGTGCCTAGAAAATAACCTACTATACATAGCATGAAAGTATATAAGGTAAGGGATGTAACTATTTGGAATATTTTGGGGTGATGACAGGTCCTTTGAATGGCACATAGAAGGTGAGGTCTATATTATCGATTTACGGTATATTATTGATTTTGCATTGGGGCCCTTTGAGTTAAGTCTAATGTTAGAACCTTTTGCAGTATTTAGTTTGATATCTTCTAAAACCAGTTAACATAATGTATTACTGATGATTATTGACACACACTGTTATAGCCTTTCACTGAGAACATGTAAGCGCACGGTGCCACCTACAGTCTGTTCAAAGAAAATCTTTGTGTTTTTTTTGTCCCAGTTTATAAAAGTATACCACAAAAGTGAGTACACCCCTCACATTTTTAAAAAAATATTTTATTATATGTTTTCATGGGACAATGTGACGCCCTGGACCCCAGGGGTCACAGGTAACAACACCTACCACATACACACACACCTCCACCCCCTGTGAGGTCAGACAACAGTCACCCGAAAGGGAGACCTGATGCCTCCCTCAGGGCCAGTAGGGCACACCAGGTGGGCGGAGTCAGGCGAAAGGCCCGCCCACAGGAGACTACTGTCCTGAGGCAGGAAGTTCAAACAGAACAGTTCTAGAGTTGACAGTGAGTGGGAGTAGATCAGCTGTCAGGGACCCGGGTAGGAGCCTGGGACCCTTGAAACGTCAGGCAGGCAGACGGTGGTGGCCGTCTGCAGGAGTACCGGCACAGCAACCGGCGGAACCTTAGGGACCAGGCCTGGGTTGGAGCCCGCCGGTCCTGAACTGGGGAGTCAACCGTGTACCGGAGCACCAGAAACCGGGTACTCAGACCCCATCCTAGCTTAGAAGCCACTGAGTTTAGGCAAATTGACTGATTGCTGGCTGGACCTCACAGGTTCATCCACACCCAAAGTCGCGAAAGAAGGCAAAAGCCCACCGATACCGGGTGAGTGCCACCACCAAGGGCCAAACACCCGACGGGCCAGCGTCTGCGGGCAACCGAGGGCTCCTCCGGCAGCTCAACGCCGGGGAGCGAGCTACCACTGCCCAGGCAGGGGAGCCGAAAAACCACAACAAGAGGTGCAAGGGAAAGGGGCCATCACCAGTCTCACAGGGGACACAGGGGTCTCATCAGCAGCCGGCTGCGGGACCCGACCATACCCGAACTTTAGTTTACCAGTGACTCTGAGTGTGAATTAATCGTGAGTACACCAGTGCCATCCGGGCACGACACTGCACCGCAGCACGGCACCCTGCACCCCGACAACAACATCAGCACTCCAGTCCCCTCACCACCAGGCCTCGGGAGACACCGCCCCTACCCACGGAGGGGCTAACATCTGGGCTGCGGCCGCAACACCGATCCCGGACGAGCCCACCTTACCACTCCAGCCGCAGCGGTGGTACATCCCGTCACCACGACCCGTGGGTGGCGTCACGACCCGTTAGACGACCGCGCGGCCCTCCCCAGCTGCGCGCCTCGTCCCACCTCACCACCACTACTACCTCCACTGCCTCCCCTTTAACAGAGCGACGTGGCCCCCGGTCCGGAGGCGCTTGTGCCACTGACAACCCGAGCCCGGACCTCGAGCGGCTTGGCCCGAGCAGTGGAGAAGCGGCTGGGCCCCTCTCAGGGCGGTACAACAACACTGACGATATGACACTTTGATCCAATGTAAAATAGTCAGTGCACAGCTTGTATAACAGTGTAAATTTGGCGTGTGCCCTAAATAACTCGACACAGAGCCATTAATGGCTAAACCGCTGACAGGAAAAGTGAGTACACCCTTAGGTGAAAATGGCCAACCAGTCTTGTTAAACTGCTGTATGGTCTTGGCCACCATTCTGCAGCTCAGATTCAGGGTGTTGACAATCTTCTTATAGCCTAGGCCCTCTTTGTGTATAATAACTATTGTTTTTTTCAGATCCTTTTTGCCATCAGATGCCATGTAAACCTTCCAATGACCAGTATGAGAGAATGTGTTAGCTATAACACCAAATTTACCACTCTGCTCCCCATTCACACCTGAGATCTTGTAACACTAATGAGTCACATGACACCGGGGAGGGAAAATGGCTAATAGGACACAATTTGGCTATTTTCATTTAGGAGTGTACTCATTTTTATTACCTGCAGTATAGACATTAATGACTGTGTGTTGAGTTATTTAGAGGGCACACCAAATTTACACTGTCACACAAATTGTACACTGACTACGGTACATTGTATTGTATATATAAATTACGTACCCAGTGATCCGAGGCAGATAGATTTTTAAGTGCTGATACAGATCAATGGAAATTACAGAGGGGCTGCTTATCTCTTCCTGAATTTAGAAGGAAGTTCTATCTCCAGTGCCAACCACTTATTGACCCTATTCCAGTCATCTTGTCAGTTTAGTTTGGCTCATGACAAAATCCCTGAGGTCTTTTAGCTTGCCCATTTTTAACCCCAAACTTTTAAGGGTTTGTTCCCTCTCATTAAAAGTTATTACCTGGCTGTAAGGCTTTTCTAAAAAACAAACAACACCCTACCTTGGTCCATGCTTGCCCCAAGTGTGTGTGGTGTCACCTCAACAGTGTGGAAGCCAATCAGTGCTCAGCGGCTCTGGGCAGTGCATTCCCATGTAGACGGGACGACCCGTTAGAGCCACTGAGCTCACGCATTGGCTGCCCCATTGTCAACATGACATTAGTGCAGCTGCCAATGGCAGACACTATGAGCACCGGCAAGACTCCGTCGGTGGAACTTTTTTGTTTAGTTGAATCGACCCGTGTGTAGACTTATTTTTTTGCATGACAAGCTGTACTTTTTACCATTTTGGGATACATATGATATTTTAATTGCTTTATATTGCAATACTCATAGTTTATTTTTTTCTTTATGGCTTTAACGCACAGGTTAATTTTATATTTTTGTAGATTTGACTTTTAGGGACATGGCAGAATTAAATATTCTTTTTTATTTAATTTTCTTTGAATATTTATTTCTTTTCAGATTGGGATAAAGGGAGTGAAGTAAACGTTTATCTATTTTTTTAATTTTAACTACTTAAGGCCCTGTGCGCACTTGCCGTTTTTTGCCACGGATTTCCTGCGGTTTTGCTGCATGTTTCGCTGCATGTTATGTTCATAACATCTCTGCAGTGATTCACCAAGAAAAACCTATGGGAAAAAAAAATGCTGTGCGCACTATGCGGATTTTGACAGCTGCATGTTTTGCTGCGGGATTCCCGCAGCAAAAATAATTGCATGTCACTTCTTTTCCACAGGTCGCTGCGGCATTTCACTCCATTGACTGCAATGTAATCGTGAAATCCCGCAGGGAATAACGCAGGCAGCAAATTCTGTGCAGTTCATTGCGTTTTCATGCGTTATTCCCTGCGGTATTTTGCGGTTTCGGGACATAATGTTCATCGCTGCCCTGCGGTTTGCAGGGAAGTGATGTCATTATGACAGGAAGAGGAAGCCGTGCAGAGAGAAAACACACACACATCACACACACAGACATAGACATATAGAATACACACATATCGCACTCACACACAGACACAGACATAGAGAATACACATACAAATCAAACGGACATATAAAAAAAAAACACGTGGGCTCCGTCGTATTTTTACTTTCCAGCCGCGGTAAACACACATCGGCGGCCCGGTATTCTCAGGCTGGGGAGAGCGAGGGACAGGGTTAATGCCCCCCTCCCGCAGCTGAGAATATCAGCCCGCAGCTGCCCCGGGACTGTCGCATCCATTATGCGGCAGTACCGGAGTGTCCCCGGCTCTTCCTGTTGCCGTGATGCGGTGGCAATCAGGGTAATATAAGGAGTTAATGGCGGCGGATCGCCGCCACTAAGTCCAGGCTTGATCATGGCAGCGTCTATGAGACAGCTTTCATGATTAACCTGTAATTAAAGTGAAAAAAACACACACACAATCCTTTATTTTAAATAAAACACAAAAAAGCCCCTGTTTCACCCCTTTATTAACCCCCCCAAACACACAGCTCCGGCATAATCCACGTCCTGCGATGCTTGCATCCAGCCGCGACTGACACACAGCACTGAATGCAGCCTCGCAACGAGACAGCAGAGGTAACCACAGGTCATTTCCCATGGCCGGTGATGTGAACACACAACCGCTTGGGAGAGATGCAGCATGTGCTCACAGGGACTCTATCTATCTATCCCTCTATCTATCTATCTATCTATCCCTCTCTCTATCTATCTATCTATTCTTCTATCTGTCTATTTATCTATCTACTATCTATCTCAGAAGGAAATGACTTTTTTTTTTCAATGTGCTTTATTGCATTGAATGCATTAAAACACATGTACCAACCCGCACGCGGCAAAACCGCGGCAAAAGCGCAAACAATACCACGGTAAAACCGCCGCAAACCGCATGCTTTTCGGGTGCGGTTAGCCGCGTTTTTTTACCGTGGGTGCGGTAATCTTTCAGACCCTGCAGAATTTTCTTAAGAAAATTCTGTTTTCCAGTGCGCACAAGGCCTTACAGATTGCTAGAGATTGACAGCAACATCTAAATGGTTAACAGCAGCTTTGGAGATAGCACACCTTTCACCCATCATGTATGGAGTGGAGTAAGCTCACGAGCTCACTGCATACACCTACATCAGACCTGGGATGTATATTTCACAGGTTGTTAAGGGGTTAAAAAAAATGTCCACTTGCTGGCTAATAAATGCCACACCTTGACAGGTGCCATTAACAATGAAAACCGCATGTGAGTGTGATTTTTGGCCACATAGCAGCCGCCTAGTGTGGCTCATTAATGCTATGACAGATTGGTTTATAGCCTTCTTTTGCGTGCAAAATCCCCGAAAAGCAAACTCTGTTTATTAAGAACGATTTACAACATTCCTCTTTTACAATCTACGTAAAATGTCGTTGATCCTGAGTTATGGGATTTTCTTCTGGTTTCCTGTTTCCAGGGAGCAGTGCATTGTGGGAGCTCAAAGGAAAAGTGCACAGAGGTAAACAGAGTTTAGAGGTCACATGACTGACAGCAGGGTGGACCAAAAACCCTGTCTGTTTCCAAGGGCAACCTGCAGCATCTTAAGCGCAGTTATAATAACAAACTTATAATAATTACAGTGAAGGAAATAAGTATTTGATCCTTTCTAATTTTGTAAGTTTGCCACTGACAAAGACATGAACAATCTATAACTTTAAGGGTAGGTTACTGTTAACAGTGAGAGATAGAATATACAAAATAAAATCCAGAACATCACATTGTATAATTAAATAAATTTATTTACATTTTGCAGAGACCAATAAGTATTTGATCCCCTACCATCCATTAAGAGTACTGACGTCTACATAGACGCTCCTAATCCACTCGCTACCTGCATTAAAGACCGCTGTCTTACATTGTCACCTGTATAAAAGACTCCTGTCCACAGACTCAATCAGTCAGACTGTAACCTCTACAACATGGGCAAAACCAAAGAGCTCTCTAAGGATGTCAGGGACAAGATCATAGACCTGCACAAGGCTGGAATGGGCTACAAAACCATAATTAAGACGCTGGGTGAGAAGGAGACAACTGTTGGTGCAATAGTAAGGAAATGGAAGAAATACAAAATGAGTGTCAATCGACATCGATCTGGGGCTTCATGCAAAATCTCACCACGTGGGGTATCCAGGGTCATGAGGAAGGTGAGAGATCAGCCTAAAACTACACGAGCCCCTGGGGGGAACTTGTTAATGATCTCAAGGCAGCTGGGACCACTGTCACCACAAAAACATTGGTAACAAAATCCTGCAGTGCCTGCAAAGTCCCACTGGAAGAAGGCACATATGCAGGCCCATCTAAAGTTTGCCAATGAACACCTGAATGATTCTGAGTGTGATTGGGAGAAGGTGCTGTGGTCAGAGGAGACAACAATTGAGCTCCTTGGCATTAACTCAACTCACCGTGTTTGGAGAAACAGAAATGCTGCCTATGACCCAAAGAACACCATCCCCACTGTCAAGCATGGAGATGGAAACATTATGTTTTGGGGGGGTTTCTCTGCTAAGAGCACAGGACTACTTCACCGCATCAATGGGACAATGGATGGAGCCATGTACCGTAAAATTCTGAGTGACAACCTTCTTACCTCCGCCAGGACATTAAAAAAGGATTGTAGCTGGGTCTTCCAGCACAACAATGACCCAAAACATACAGCCAAGGCAACAAAGGAGCGGCTCAAAAAGAAGCACATTAAGGTCAAGGAGTGGTCTAGCCAGTCTCCTGACCTTAATCCCATAGAAAACTTATGGAGGGAGCTGAAGCTTTGAGTTGCCAAGCGACAGCCTCAAAATCTTAATGATTTAGAGATGATCTGCAAGGAGGAGTGGACCAAAATTCCTCCAGATGTGTGTGCAAACCTCATCATCAACTACAAAAAACGTCTGACTGCTGAGGTTGCCAACAAGGGTTTTGCCACCAAGCATTAAATTATTATTATTATTTATTATTATAGCGCCATTTATTCCATGGCGCTTTACAAGTGAAAGGGTATACGTACAACAATCATTAACAGTACATAACAGACTGGTACAGGAGGAGAGAGGACCCTGCCCGCGAGGGCTTACAGTCTACAGGGAATGGGTGATGGTACAATAGGTGAGGACAGAGCTGGTTGCACAGTGGTCTACTGGACTGAGGGCTATTGTAGGTTGTAGGCTTGTTTGCCAGAGGGATCAAATACTTATTTCTCTCTGCAAAATGCAAATACATTTATATAATGTAGACAATGTGATTTTCTGGATTTTATATTGGATATTCTATCTCTCACCGTTAAAATTAACCTACCCTTAAAATTATAGACTGTTCATGTCTTTGTCAATGAGCAAATTTACAAAATCAGCAAGGGATCAAATAATTATTTCCTTCACTGTAGGTGTTGTTCAACACATTAACAACTTCAAGGTATTGGAAATGTTCCTGTGCAGTGAAGTTTATTGAAATCTTATATTTTAGTAAGGACACTTCTGAAAAACTAAAATGCCGCTGTTTGTTTTACATGGCAAATTATCAAAGGAAGAAGGGGAAATGAATAAATAGCACCTGACAAATAAGAGGTTTTATTATAGTTAGATATGTCCGCAGCTGATAACATGGTTGAGCTACGCAGCAGCAGGTCACATTCGCCAACCTCTGCGCCATATAACAATATAGTCAACAATCAGACCATTGTACAGAACAATAGCTGGTATCATCACATGTAACAGCCGGGCAATGATGTATTCTTCTATACGAGGAACAAAAAGGACCAGTAAGCAATAAAGAAATCAATTTTTGCATCTTCCCAGTCTGGTTAACAATATCAAATTGAAAGTTGAGATAGGCCAGCCATTTTGTGGCTTGTCAATGGTCATAAAGGGAAGAGATTCAAAATGGCCATCAACAGGTCTATGTTTCTTTTCTTTTTTTTTTTTAACCAAAATGGTTTTTGGGGTCCATTAGTCTCCTTTGTTTGCCAAGGCACAATGCTGTCATGTGATGTGTCATAAGCTTGCCAGCCTACCGGGTGCATTAGATTTGCTTCAGTAAGTTGTGCTCATTGTGTGATGAGTATGCTGTAAAAGACACAGGAGTGGACCCAAGTCCTCCCACACCCCAACACTCACCATTTACACATGGCCGCCGTATGTAGAGTAGTAGCTTGGCTTTCCTTCTGTTGTGGCCCTAGCCTTGTATCTACAAGAATGGGTAGCGGTGAGGGAAACTGCCCTCTTCTTCATTAAAGGACAATTATTTTTAAGCAATATTTCATAGACAATATATACATAAAGTGTTGAAAGGGATTTTTCAACTCTGCAGTATATCCCACAAATATCTGTACATCTGGATCCCTTCTCTGGGACTTAGTTTTACGTGGCCATGCATGCCATGCACTCTCCATTCACTTCTATGGGATTTCCAAAAATATGCTTGCACTATGACTGTAGGAAGTTAGGCATCTGCAGAGGTGTCAACCCGGGGAAACCTCTCACAGGTAGCAATCGAGCATTGGGTCATGCTGTATAAAAGAGGACTCTGGCTACTCTACTGCCTTGTCACTGAAAGATTCAGCTTAATTCTAAATACCACATGTCACCAGATTAATTTGGCTGGTTTTAACTTTAATTTTATTCCCACTGTTCCCCTGAGAATTATTATTTTTTAATCCAGAGATATGGGCCTCATTTCTTAGGGCAAATACTTTTTATCTCTACCAAGGGTGCATGGTTCACAAGAATATCCGAGGGCATGTCTTTAGGCTGCTCTGCATTATTACTGTTATGCGCACTGACGTGCACATGCGGAAAATGCCATAAAATGTCTAACTTAAAACTATTACAGCTGATGGTCCCAGTTCTTGTACAGTCTATAGGTCCCAGCTGCATAGTCCCTAAAAGCCCCTGTGCAGACTGAAATAACCCTACCTGGATGACTCAGATGACAACTCGGACCTTTGCTTCCAAAGCGGCCATTGAGGGTTCCCCGTACCACCTTATAAATCTGGGGGAAGTTGCAGAGTAATAATAAGGTAAACCAAAAGTAATAATCTACCAGGAGAAACACTAGTAGGAAATGGAAGCCCGGAGAGGCTTTAAATAGTTACCCCCACCGGGTGATAGGGCAAACTGAGTTACTGTATTGGAAACACTTACTGGCAGAAAGTCAATGAACACACAAACAAAGTGTTCAGAACCAGGACAGTGACTGAGCCTGACTGTGGCTCAGTGGAGAAGGAAACAGAGGATGCCAGATCAAATCTAAGGCATGACAATTATTTTGTGAACCATGCCCCTTTGTAAAGACCTTAATAAGTCCCACGAAATAAAAAGTTCGTATCTCTGGAACTGTGTGGTGGATAAAAAACAAACAAACTACAAAAACAAAACTGAGCAGCTGGAATAAAATGAGAACAAAAACTGTCCACTTTTGACATAGTAACAAGTTCTCTTTAAAAGAGTTTCCAAATTCATACATTTAGAGCCATTGAAAGGTGATGACTTGTGATGGTAGAGCGTGCTCGGTACTTGACGGAGCATCGGGGTACTCGACTGAGTATTACGGGTGCTTGGATGTATCGTCCCTCCATTCACTGAATGATACGAGACAATTGCAGTGTCTGAATGGCTCTCCTGGAGGATAAAAAGAACATTTTTGGATGTAATGTGTCAAGAAAAAAAAAAAGAAGATAAAACCCTGTCCTTCCTTCCCCTAGAAGTGCTGTGTATATGGCTAGTTGTATGTAGGCGGCGAGCCGAATCGCTCAATCATTGAGTTCCCTTATACTCGTTACTCGAGTTGAGCCCTTTCAGAGCGTTTGACTTGCTCAACTCGAGTAACTGACTCGCCCACCCCAGGGCTATGGGACACCTAGTGCCGGGCCGGACTAGTCCGGTGGTAGTCAGTGGTGGCTGGGCCCGGCTCCGTGGCCCTGGTGGGTGTCAGTAGAATATGTGGCTTGATGAATAAAGTTTGTGTTCGTGACGCCACCTGTGGTCTGCGGCTATTAAGCCGCCGCTGCTGTGTGAGGCCTCCGGGGTGATGTTAGGGCAGCAATGGTGGTACTGCTCCCCACAGGTGGAGCGGAGCCCCGGGGACACTGTTAGTGCTCGTGAAAGTCTATGGGATTGTGTGGCTAACACGGTGCAGGGCCGACAGGCAATGAAAGAACCAGGCACAAACAACAGTCTCTTTACCTTTTCCTCTTTTACTTTGGGAACAGTCCAGTCCTGGGAGACCGTTACAGGTGGTGATGGGGATCCGGTCGGCCTGGAAGTACTTGGGGTGATCTTTCTGGCCAGCTGAGTATGAGGCCTACTCCTGTGCTTTTCTTTGTTATGATAGGACCCTGCTTCTCTGAATCCAGCAATGGCCCTCTTTGCTGCTGGGACTGATGGTACGTCCCTTTCCCTCTGTAGCAGGCTGCGCAGGCCCTCTCTGGTGCTTCTCTGCTGGAGTCCACACCGGGCCCTGATGCTGCAGCTGTACCTTTGGGATGTTTATGGCCCAGGTGCTTGCAGCTCTCCTGCCCTTCGGATTCGGCTACCAGGGAGTATTTTAAGCCCTGGTGGCCACAGACTCCGATGTCCGAGTCTCTCCGCTGCCTCTCAGCTACTCCTACTTCCCTGGGCCAAGCTACTCTAGCTCTAGGCCCCAGATCCACAGGACAGCTCACTCTGCGTCTGCTTCCTTCCACTTCTCTCTACAGACTGACTACTACTTCCTCCCTTAGGCTAGACTTGAGGAAAGCTCCCTGGAATTCCAGGTTCAGAGCTCCCCCTGCTGGCCGGAGGGAGAACTGCGTTGGGTGTTAAACTTGCTGGCCAATGGACCTCCCCATTACCTCCAGGCTCAGCATTAACCCTTTGGAAGGTCAATGCTGTTGTGGTGACCAGGTCCTGGGGTGCCACACTCCCCCTTAGTTAAATTCAGTACTCCCGGACTGTGGAAAACAAAACAAGACATACATGTTACAACCTTAAACAACTTTAAGAGTCCAGTGTGGCTCCCTGCCGGGTGTCCATTACACTGCTCCATGGGGGACCCGCCGCGATCAAACCCCCAACGTAGGCTCTGAGCGTGCGTCAGAGCATTGATGACCCCACTCTATGCACGCCGGACGGGTTTTTCTTCAGGGGTGTTGAGCACACTGGTGCTAACTATGAACAATTTAGGGGTTGGCCACCCATAGTCCAGTGGCCCAATTGTCCATTTACTTAATCACCTAAGACAAAAAGCATTTTATACACAACATGACGGACATTTCACATAACTATTTACATTCTGTTAGGTATTTTATTTTCTATGTTCTATACCTTGGAGGGGGCTGTCCCCGAGTGCTACGTTGGGACCAGTGTAGCTCTGGGGTTTGTCCCTGACTACTTGGAGTGTCTGCCCCCCCCGTGTTATTGGTAGGCCTAACCCTGACAGGGATGCACGTTGGTTGCCTACGGGATCTCAGATTCGCCAAGGGTACGGCAGGTTCGCCACTGGCAGGGGGTTGAACCTCCTGTTCCACTGCTGGCGTGTCATCTTGTGTTGGAGCGGACGGTTCTTTAGGTGGATCTGGAACCTCTTCTGTTTCTGGCTCGACCAACTGCGGGAACGTCAAAACTGGTACCACTATGGCATTGTTTATTCGGGTCCAAGTTTTGGGGAATTTTCCAAGGATTGTTTGGATCATCTCCTCCTCTTTTTCTTGACTTTGGGGACTTTCTTGTACTTCTTCCACTTCCCTTTGGATCCTGCACCGTTCAGGGCACGCTTTCAGGCGGTTTCGAGAAACTGCTTGATAGGTCTTGCCTTCATCCTTGCTTATGAGGCATACCTTACTATTATCAAAGTTGGAGGGGATAATGGTGTAGGGTTCATTCTCCCACTGATCATCCAATTTATGCGCCCTCCGCTTCTTCTTGAGGACTTGTTCTCCAGGTGCTAAGGGAGTTGCTGGGGCTGTTTGATTGTAATGCTGCTCTTGTCTCGTTCTTGCTTGAGACAGACTCCTTTCTACGCATTCCTGGACCTTACGGTACTGCTGCTGCCGCTCTGTATCCCAATCCTCTATCTCCTGAACCGCTTCAGGTGACACAGTCCCCATCTCAAAGTCTACAGGTAACTTGCCAGGTCTTGCTCGCATCAGGTAAGCAGGGCTGCAGTTGGTCAAATTTACCGGGATATGGTTGTACAGGTCTACCAGATCTGGTAACTTCTCTGGCCATTGGTTTCTTTCTTCCAGAGGTAGAGTCTTGAGCATATCAATAACCACATGGTTCATCTTCTCGCACAATCCATTGTTTTGGGGGTGGTACGGTGTGGTTCTGATTTTCTTACAACCGTACATGTTACAGAACTCTTGGAATACTTCTGCCTCGAATGCAGGACCTTGATCGGTCAGTACCCTTTCAGGGTAACCGTGAGGTCGACAAAAGTATGCCTGAAATGCTCTAGCTGCTGTTCTGGCTGTCTGGTCCTTCACGGGCACTACTACCAGGAAACGAGAGTAATGGTCCACAATGGTGAGGGCGTACACATAGCCTGACCGGCTTGGTGTTAACTTCACGTGGTCCAGGGCCACCAACTCCAGGGGCTGCTTCGTGACAATTGGCTGTAGGGGAGACCTCTGGCTGGCATCATCTTTCCGCCTCAGGTTACACGGACCACAGTCTCGGCACCACTTCTCAACGGTCTTTCTCATGTGCACCCAGTAGAACCGATCACGGAGTAGGGTCTCCAACTTCTTCCACCCGAAGTGTCCTGCGTTATCATGATAAGCTGCTAGGACCATTGGAGCATCCCTCTGTGGGACCACTATCTGCAAGACGAGTTCATTCGTTCGCCAGTTGACATATCTCTTGCAGAGCTTGCCTTGGTATGTGAACAGTCGTCCCCTCTCCTTCCACAGCTGCTGGGCTTCTTCTGGAGCATCTGGGCCAAGATGGGTCTCAGCTTGTGCTAGCTTTTCTTTGACCAATCGCACGGCCGGGTCACCGTTCTGTGTCTCTTCCCAATTATGGTGGAGTAATGGGTTGACCGAGACCTCGTGCTGGCTCGAGCGCTTCACTCCTACAGCATGCTCACACTGGGACACACCTTGGTGATGGAAAGCCGGTAACTCTATCTCTTCGAGTTCATCCAGGTCTTCTCCAGACTCGGGTAAGTGAGGCATTCTGGACAGCGCATCAGCATTGTTATTCTTCTTGCCAGCCCGATACTTGATGGTAAAGTCAAAGTTAGACAACCGGGCCATCCATCGCTGTTCCAACGCACCTAACTTGGCTGTTGCCAGGTGTGTCAACGGATTGTTGTCCGTGAAGATGGTGAACTTGGCCGATGCCAGATAGTGCTTGAAGCGTTCAGTCACTGCCCAAACAATAGCGAGGAACTCCAGCTTGAAGGAACTGTAGTTTTCTGGATTCCTTTCTGTGGGCCGAAGCTTCCTACTGGCGTACGCTATCACCCTCTCTCTGCCTCCCTGCACCTGGGACAGAACTGCTCCCAGTCCCACGTTGCTGGCGTCTGTATACAGTACAAACGGCTGGCTGTAGTCAGGGTAGGCCAGAATTTCTTCTCCCGTGAGAGCCCCTTTCAGCCGGACAAAGGATGTTTCTAGTTGGCTGCTCCATTCAAATGGAGGGCTCTGCTTCTTAGCCTGCTTTGGCTGGCCCACCAGGAGATCTTGAAGGGGCGCTGCTATCTTGGTGAAACCATCAATGAACCTTCGGTAGTAGCCCACCAGCCCAAGGAACTGCCGCACCTCCTTTACCGTGGTGGGTCTTGGCCAGTCCTTGATTACGGTGACTTTCTCCGGATCAGGTGCCACACCTTCTGCGCTGACCACATGACCCAGGTACTGTACCTTTGGCTTCAAGAGGTGACATTTGGACGGCTTTATCTTCAGGCCATATTTCGACAAGGACTCAAACACTTCTGCTAAGTGCCTCAGGTGGTCTTCATAAGTCTTGGAGTAGACTATGACGTCATCCAGGTACAACAGCACGGTTTCAAAGTTGTGGTGGCCCAAGCAGCACTCCATCAACCTTTGGAATGTCCCTGGGGCGTTGCAGAGCCCGAATGGCATACAGTTGAACTCACAGAGGCCCATTGGTGTCGTGAATGCAGTCTTCTCCTTGTCCGCCTCTGCCACGGGAACCTGCCAATACCCACTGGTGAGATCCAAGGTGGAGAAATAGTTAGCTGACTTTAAGGCTGTTAGTGACTCCTCTATTCTGGGTAGTGGATAAGCATCTTTATGTGTAATGCGGTTAATTTGCCTGTAATCTACGCACATTCTCATTGTACCATCTTTTTTCTTTACGAGCACTAGTGGAGCTGCCCAGGGGCTACAACTATCTCTGATAACCCCAGCCTCCTTCATTTCCCGTAACATTTCTTTGGCACGCTGATACTGTGCGGGGGGTACAGGGCGGTATCTCTCTTTAATGGGATGATGATCACCCGTGGGGATTTGATGTTTAACCCCTTTCACCTGCCCAAAATCTAGGGGGTGTTTGCTGAAGACCCGCTCGTACTCCTGTACCACCCGGTAAACCCCATGCTTTTGGTGTGAGGGGGTGGAGTCAGTGCCCACATGTAATTTTTGGCACCAGTCTTCCAGCTGCCCCTTGGAGCCATTGTCTTCCGCCTGGTCAGACGGGATCAAGGGTTCCACTGCTTTGATGGTATTGTTGCTGACAGTGTACAGTTTTGCTACAGTGGCGTACCGGGGCAATTTGGCTTCCTCCTCCCCACAATTCAGGACACGGACGGGCACTCTCCCCTTGCGAACGTCTGCTACCCCTCTGGCTATCAGGACTCCAGACCTACTGTCTGAATACACCGGTTCTACCAAGGCATGGTAATCCTGACCCCTGAGGCCTATTGCTGCCCGACACCATATCAACATTTCACTTCTTGGGGGTATTGCAATGGGGAGGGGGTCACTTACCCTCACACTGCCAATTTCTCCTCCGGCCAGCTCTACCTGCTGCCTCCTCATCAGGGCTCTGATCTCCCTCTGTAGGGCACGCTGCTGCCCGGAGCTGGCAGTTTCAGACGCCTGTTGCAACAAAATTATCACTTCGGCAATACAATTTTCTATCACATTTGTACCAATGGTTAGCAGTGGGTCAGATTCCTTGCGATCAATATCTACAATTATCATCCCCTTACATGGCAATTCTACCCGCCCCACTTTAATGGTTACTTCTTTGTACCCAATTTGAGGTAAGGGCTGACCATTACTGGCCACAATTGTTAAATCATCATCTGGGCCATGGTCAATGTCTGAATCAGCCCAATATCTTTTGTACAGTTTATAAGGGATGGTTGTTACCTGGGACCCCGTATCCAGGAGGGCATTCAAAGGGATCCCATCCAGCACAATAGGAAGGACCGGTCGTCGTCCCACATATTTGCTGCGGCTGGGGGTTGAGCCGGGCTTCCTTACACCTGGGGGTTGGCTCCTGGCCCCAGGCTCGGCCCATTTAAAGGACAGTGTCGTGCAATGTGGCCCGCCTGGCTGCAGCGGCGGCAGATCGGTTATCTTTTCCTCGGGTCGGCGGAATCCTCCTCCGTCGCATCCATGGGACGTCATCTGGGCTCGAGGCCAACTCGATTCTTGCAGGCGATGGGGTCACTTGTAGAGACTGCACGGTCTTGGCAAGGGCAGCTACAGTCTTGGTCAGCTCCTGGACCTGCTGTCTGAGCTCTGCAGTGGGATCCTTATCCAGGGACTGCGCCTCAGCCCCTGCAGCAGCTCGTGTTGCAGGCACCACCCCGGGGTACGTGATAGCAAGAGGCCGGAGGGGTACTGGGTCATTCGGTGTAGATTCTCTCAGTACCCGGATGGCCTGGTCCTTAAACTTTGCAAAGTCTAGAGCAGGGTTCTGCAGGACCATGATACGCAGCTGGGTCCTGTGGGCATCTGACAGGAGCCCCTCTATGAACTGCTCAGTTAGGAGTTTGTGTTCTTCACGTACACTCTCTGGGTCCACCTGTTTAACTGCTTTCAGGGCCTCCTGCAAGTTTAAGGCATAGTCCCTTATGCTGTCTGTGGCCCGTTGTTTGCACCCAAAGAATCTCATCTTTATTTCTGCTGCGGTGCGGGTGTCAAAAGTACTCTTTAGCTTGGCCAGTATCTGGGTTGCTGTCCCTTTATCTGTATCAGGCCAGGACTTCACTTCACGCTGGGCCACGCCGGCTAGCTGCCCCATTAATATGCCCACCTTCTGGCTCTCAGTCAGAGGATACACCCGGAACAAGCTGTGCAGACTTTCTCTGAAGTCGCTCAAGGTATGGGACTCCCCGGAGTACTGCGGCAGCCATTCCGCTCCCGGGATGTACGGCATTGTGATCGGCATTACCGGCGCTACAGCGGGGGCTGGGGTGACGGCGACTGGGATTGCTTCGGCTGGCGCCTCGGCGTCTCGGGCTATGGCAGCCACCTGCCCTCCCTCCGAGTCGGACATCTTCCTCCCCCTTAGTGAACCTTACCAGGCTCCGTTCACTTTTCAAATTCCCTTCTGGGTCGCGCGTGGTTAACAGCGCTCTGCTCTGATGGCGCGCTCCCTTCGCGCTCTTTGTCAAGCACGGCCCCCTTCTTCCTGCGCTCAGCGAGGCTAATGGCAGCGGCAGTTTGCAACCAGTAACACAGTCTTTTAAGCACAGTTTCTGCAGGCGCACAGTACCCGGTGGGACCGGGCACGAAATCCTGTTCGTGACGCCAAAAGTTGACTCGCCCACCCCAGGGCTATGGGACACCCGGTGCCGGGCCGGACTAGTCCGGTGGTAGTCAGTGATGGCTGGGCCCGGCTCCGTGGCCCTGGTGGGTGTCAGTAGAATATGTGGCTTGATGAATAAAGTTTGTGTTCGTGACGCCACCTGTGGTCTGCGGCTATTAAGCCGCCGCTGCTGTGTGAGGCCTCCGGGGTGATGTTATGGCAGCAATGGTGGTACTGCTTCCCACAGGTGGAGCGGAGCCCCGGGGACACTGTTAGTGCTCGTGAAAGTCTATGGAGTTGTGTGGTTAACATGGTGCAGGGCCGACAGGCAATGAAAGAACCAGGCACAAACAACAGTCTCTTTACCTTTTCCTCTTTTACTTTGGGAACAGTCCAGTCCTGGGAGACCGTTACAGGTGGTGATGGGGATCCGGTCGGCCTGGAAGTACTTGGGGTGATCTTTCTGGCCAGCTGAGTATGAGGCCTACTCCTGTGCTTTTCTTTGTTATGATAGGACCCTGCTTCTCTGAATCCAGCAATGGCCCTCTTTGCTGCTGGGACTGATGGTACGTCCCTTTCCCTCTGTAGCAGGCTGCGCAGGCCCTCTCTGGTGCTTCTCTGCTGGAGTCCACACCGGGCCCTGATGCTGCAGCTGTACCTTTGGGATGTTTATGGGCCAGGTGCTTGCAGCTCTCCTGCCCTTCGGATTCGGCTACCAGGGAGTATTTTAAGCCCTGGTGGCCACAGACTCCGATGTCCGAGTCTCTCCGCTGCCTCTCAGCTACTCCTACTTCCCTGGGCCAAGCTACTCTAGCTCTAGGCACCAGATCCACAGGACAGCTCACTCTGCGTCTGCTTCCTTCCACTTCTCTCTACAGACTGACTACTACTTCCTCCCTCAGGCCAGACTTGAGGAAAGCTCCCTGGAATTCCAAGTTCAGAGCTCCCCCTGCTGGCCGGAGGGAGAACTGTGTTGGGTGTTAAACTTGCTGGCCAATGGACCTCCCCATTACCTCCAGGCTCAGCATTAACCCTTTGGAAGGTCAATGCTGTTGTGGTGACCAGGTCCTGGGGCGCCACATAACAACACTCATGCATTTTAATGCTCGCTCATCTCTACAACAAGAATGTGTTGGAGATGTGGGTCGCACCACTGTGACCAACATCTAATTAAAAAACAGGGTCCCAAAGTACACCATCCATAATGGAGAGCTGACTTCATACCTCCCTCTGTTCATTTCTACAGGAGACAAAAAATTGCTTCTTTGCTTGGCAATTTTCCGAAGTCCCATAAAAATTATTGAAGAGAGCTGCGTATATTATGGGATATGACATAAATATTTGATAAAAGATAACCCATTTAACTCGATGCTCGAGATGCAATCCTCCTACCTAGCTCCATTCTACTCCTGAAGGCGACCATGGCACTTAAAGGGAATTTGTCACATTTTTGTGTTAATAATATGGGCATACAGGTTGTATACAGCTGAAATTAGTCATATCAGTATGACTAAAGTATCTTTAAAATCCATCATACGGTTCCACAGAAATGTTTACAAAGGGTTTGTTACCGGGAATTCTCTGCGTGTGTGTTTTTAGGCTGCCATGAAGCACCTGTGAGCACCACATTCTTGATAAAGAACATAAAAATACGCATATTGGATGAACTAAATAAAAAGGCCCATAGTTTGTGAACCATGTTTTGGATTTTAAAAAAGTGGCCACTTTTCGTAACAGGTTCCCTTTAGCTTAAAGGGAACCAATCACCTGGATTTTCGTATATAACCTAAAGCCAGTGCTCTACTGGCACTATCAGGCTGATTCTCTACATACCTGTAGTGGTCAGCTCGGATGTTTAGGTTTTGAAATCCAAGAAAGTAAAGTTTATAAAATCAGTGACAGCAGCTGAGGAGCAGATAATATCTGTGGGAGGGGAATGCATAGTTATCCCCTCCCTCTGCTAGAACTAGCATAAGTATAATACAATCAGCCTAGCAGGACCTGTGTGAGGTCATATCCATGTGACTAGAAGGGGCGGGGTCTCAGCTAACAGACAAATGGTGCTTCCTTGTATCAGCTCTGTTGGCTGAGGCCACGCCCCTTCTGGTCACATGGGTATGACCTCACCACAGGTTCTGCTAGGTCGATTGTATAATACTAATTCTAACAGGGGGAGGGGATAACTATGAACACCCCCAGATATTATCTGATCCTCAGCTTCTGTCACTTAACAAGCAGCTCATTTTATCATAGATTCATAGTATCATAGTTTTTAAGGTTGAAGGGAGACTCTAAGGCGGGCTTTGCACACTACGACATCGCAGGCCGATGCTGCGATGTCGAGTGCGATAGTGCCCGCCCCCGTCGCAGCAGCGATATGTGGTGATAGCTGGCGTAGCGAAAGTTATCGCTACGCCAGCTTCACACACACACTCACCTGCCGTGCGACGTCCCTGTGGCCGGCGACCCGCCTCCTTGTTAAGGGGGCGGGTCGTGCGGCGTCACTGCGACGTCACACGGCAGGCGGCCAATCAGAGCGGAGGGGCGGAGATGAGCAGGATGTAAACATCCTGCCCACCTCCTTCCTTCCGCATATCCTACGGAAGCCGCAGTGAGGCCGGTAGGAGACGTTCCTCGCTCCTGCGACTTCACACACAGCGATGTGTGCTGCCGCAGGAGCGAGGAACAACATCGGACCATTGCGTCAGCGTAATCATGGATTACGCCGACGCTGTACCGATGATACGATTACGACGCTTTTGCGCTCGTTAATCGTATCATCCAGCCTTTACACACTGCGATGTCGCATGCGATGCCGGAAGTGCGTCATTTTCAATTTGACCCCACCGACATCGCACTTGCGATGTCGCAGTGTGCAAAGTGCCCCTAAGTCCATCTAGTTCAACCCGTAGCCTAACATGTTGATCCAGAGCAAGGCAAAAAAAACCCAATGTGGCAAACAAGTTCCAATGGGGAAAAAATTTCCTTCCTGACTCCACATCCGGCAATCAGACTAGTTCCCTGGATCAATACCCTGTCATAAAATCTAATATACATAACTGGTAATATTAAATTTTTCAAGAAAGGCATCCAGGCTCTGCTTAAATGTTAGTAGTGAATCACTCATTACAACATCATGCGGCAGAGAGTTCCATAGTCTCACTGCTCGTACAGTAAAGAATCCTCGTCTGTGATTATGATTAAACCTTCTTACCTCAAGACGTAGCGGATGCCCCCGTGTTCCAGTCGCAGGCCTAGGTGTAAAAAGATCTTTGGAAAGGTCTCTGTACTGTCCCCTCATATATTTATACATTGTGATTAGATCCCCCCTAAGCCTTCGTTTTTCCAAACTAAATAACCCCAAGTTTAATAACCTGTCTTCGTATTGCAGCCCACCCATTCCTCTAATAATCTTGGTCGCTCTTCTCTGCACCCTCTCCAGTTCAGCTATGTCCTTCTTATATATCGGTGACCAGAATTGTACACAGTATTCTAAGTGCGGTCACACTAGTGACTTGTACAGAGGTAGAACTATATTTTTTTCATGAACACTTCTACCTCTTTTAATACATCCCATTATTTTATTAGCCCTGGCAGTTGCCTGACACTCTCCACTAAAGTGAAGTTTACCATCCACCCATACACCCAAGTCTTTTTCTGTGTCTGTTTTACCCAGTGTTCTACAATTAAGTACATAATCATAAATGTTATTTCCTCTACCCAAGTGCATGACCTTACATTTATCTACATTAAACTTCAATTGCCACTTCTCAGCCCAATCCTCCAATTTACATAAATCTCCCTGTAATATAAAATTATCCTCCTCTGTATTGATTACCCTGCAGAGTTTAGTATCATCTGCAAATATTGAAATTCTACTCCGCATGCCCCCAACAAGGTCATTTATAAATATGTTGAAAAGAAGCGGGCCCAATACTGACCCCTGTGGTACCCCACTATGAACTGAGACCCAGTCCGAGTACGTACCATTAATAACCACCCTTTGTTTCCTATCACTGAGCCAGTTTTTAACCCAGTTACACATATTTTCCCCTATCCCCATTATTCTCATTTTATGTACCAACCTTTTGTGTGGCACCGTATCAAAAGCTTTTGAAAAGTCCATATACACAACATCCACTTCATTTCCCTGGTCCAGGCTTGAACTTACCTCTTCATAGAAGCTGATCAAATTAGTTTGACAGGATCGATCCCTCATAAACCCATGTTGATACTCTGTCATAAGGTTATTTTTCTTGAGATACTCCAGTATAGCATCTCTCAAGAAACCCTCAAGGATTTTACCAACCGTAGAGGTTAAACTTACCGGCCTATAATTTCCCGGCTCAGTTTTTGTCCCCTTTTTGAATATTGGCACCACATTTGCTATGCGCCAGTCCTGCGGTACCGACCCTGTTATTAAGGAATCTGAGAAGATTAAAAATAATGGTCTATCTATCACAGAACTCAATTCCTGTAGTACTCTGGGGTGTATGCCATCCGGGCCCGGAGATTTGTCAACCTTAGTGATTTCGAGGCGGCGGCGTACTTCCTGCTGGGTTAAGCAGGTAATATTCAAGGGTGAATTTATGGTATCACTGGTCATGTCATCTGCCATGGCATTTTCTTGTATAAAAACCGTAGAAAAAAAGTCATTCAGCAGGTTGGCTTTACCCTCATCCCCTTCCACCATTTCACCAAGACTATTTTTAAGGGGGCCAACACTATCGCTTTTCAGTTTTTTACTGTTTATGTAGTTAAAGAATATTTTAGGATTATTTTTACTTTCTCTCGCAATGAGTCTCTCTGTCTCAAACTTAGCTAACTTAATTTTCTTTTTACATATTTTATTTAATTTTCTATAATTATATAATGCCTCATCACTACCTACCCTCTTTAATTCTTTTAAGGCTTTCTGTTTTTCTTTTATTGCTTCCCTTACAGCTCTATTTAGCCATAGGGGTTTCCTCCTATTTCTAGCATGTTTGTTCCCATAGGGTATATTTTCTGCACAAGCCCTATTCAGGATGCTCATAAAAGTCTCCCATTTGCTTTGTGTACTTTTATTACTTAGTACATCATCCCAGTTTATTGCACTAAGATCATCTCTCAACCGTTTAAAATTTGCTTTCCTGAAGTTTAGTGTCCTTGTAGCCCCTCTACTAGACATCTTACTAAAGAATACATGAAAACTTATTATTTTGTGATCACTATTCCCCAAGTAACCCCCAACTTGTATATTTGATATGCGGTCTGGCCTATTGGTTAGTACAAGGTCTAGTAGTGCTCCTCCTCTTGTGGGGTCCTGTACCATTTGTGAAAGGTAATTATCTTTCATTGTTATCAAAAATCTATTTCCTTTGCTGGAACTGCAAGTTTCTGTTCCCCAATTTATATCAGGATAGTTAAAGTCCCCCATAATAATTACCTCTCCGAGACTCGCTGCTTTATCAATTTGCTTTATGAGGAGATTCTCTACCTCTTCCATAATATTCGGCGTCTTATAACACACCCCTATCAGTATTTTATTATTCATTCTCCCCCCCCTTATCTCCACCCATAGGGACTCTACATTCTCAGTACCCTCACATATGTTGTCACGCAGGATGGGTTTTAAGGATGATTTTACATATAGACACACACCTCCCCCTCGCTTATTTGTATGGTCATTCCTGAATAGGCTATAACCCTGTAAATTAACAGCCCAGTCATAGCTCTCATCCAGCCATGTCTCTGATATCCCCACTATATCATAATTTTCTTCCAACAATATTAATTCTAATTCCTCCACCTTATTTTTGAGGCTTCGGGCATTAGTGTACATGCACGTTACGTATGACTCTGTACCTGTATTCCTGCTTACTGTATTAACTGTACTAACCCTTCCCCCCGTACCACCCCCAATTTCATTACTTGTGCCCTGGTCACTATCTGCACTACATTCCCCTTCTATAAAGTGAGTACCCTCGCCCCCCATTCCTAGTTTAAACACTCCTCCAACCTTCTAGCCATTTTCTGCCCCAGCAGAGCTGCACCTTCCCCATTAAGATGCAGCCCATCCCTAGCATAGAATCTGTAGCCAACTGAAAAGTCGGCCCAATTCTCCAGGAACCCAAAACCCTCTTTCCTACACCAATTCCTGAGCCACCTGTTAACCTCCCTGATCTCTCTTTGCCTCTCTGGTGTGGCTCGTGGCACAGGTAGTATTTCCGAAAATACCACCTTTGAGGTCCATGCTTTAAGCTTACAACCTAATTCCCTGAAATCATCTTTAAGGACCTTCCACCTACCTCTAACTTTGTCATTTGTGCCAATGTGTACAATGACCGCTGGGTCCTCTCCAGCCCCTCCCAGTAATCTGTCAACCCGATCAGCTATGTGCCGAACTCGAGCGCCAGGAAGACAACACACTGTTCGGCGATCCCTGTCTTTGTGACAGATTGCCCTATTTGTCCCCCTAATAATTGAGTCCCCCACTACCAGTACCTGTCTTGCCTGCCCTGCACTCCTATTCCCCCCCTTACTGGAGCAGACACTCCTCTGGCGTTCAGAGGTCATGCCTTGCTGCAGCAATGCTACCCCTGTAATGACATCCCCCTCATCTGCCAAGTTTGCAAACCTATTGGGGTGTGTCAGTTCAGGACTAGCCTTCCTAGCACTTTTCCCTTTACCCCCCTTTCTAACTGTCACCCAGCTACCTACCTCACCGTCCTGCCGCTCCCTACTACGATCCTCCCCCACATCTGACCCAGCAAGCTGCTGCTCAGTGCTGCTTATAATCTTTACTTTCTTGGATTTCAAAACCTATACATCCGAGCTGACCACTACAGGTATGTATAGAATCAGCCTGATAGTGCCAGTATAGCACTGGCTTTAGGTTATTTACCAAAATCCATGGTTTCCTTGAATCCCTGGGCTGGGGCGCTGCCTGGTCCTGCTATAGTACTAGCAATGGTATAAAGATCTTAATGAAAATGGATGAATATATATTTTTAATGAGTATTGGATACATCTGTTAAATAATACTATAAGAGATTAGCTATTCAGCAGGATGAGATACGTTGGTCAAGCAGTGCAGTATCATATACAGGATTAGATACACTTTTATCTGCACTGAACAAAAATATAAATGCAACACTTGTTTTTTGCTTCCATTTTTCATGAGCTGAACTCTAAGGGGCACTTTGCACACTACGACATCGCAAGCCGATGCTTGCGATGCCGAGCGCGATAGTCCCCGCCCCCGTCGCAGCTGCGATATCATGGTGATAGCTGGCGTAGCGAACATTATCGCTACGCCAGCTTCACATGCACTCACCTGCCCTGCGACGTCGCTCTGGCCGGCGACCCGCCTCTTTATTAAGGGGGCGAGTCATGCGGCGTCATAGCGACGTCACACGGCAGGCGGCCAATAGTAATGGAGGGGCGGAGATGAGCGGGACGTAAACATCCCGCCCCCTCTTTCCTTCTGCATAGCTGGCGTGAGCCGCAGGACGCAGGTAGGAGATGTTCCTCGCTCCTGCGGCTTCACACGCAGCGATGTGTGCTGCCACTGGGACGAGGAACAACATCGTAACATCGGTCATTTCCAAATTATGGAAATGACCGACACTACAGCGATGATACGATTACGACGATTTTGCGCTCGGTAATCGTATCAAAAAGGCTTTACACACTACGATATCGCCTGCGACGCCGGATGTGCGTCACTTTCAATTTGACCCCACTGACATCGCACCTGCGATGTCGTAGTGTGCAAATTGCCCCTAAGAGCTAAGACATTTTCTATGTAAAAGGCCTTTTTCGCTAAAACATTGTTCACAAATTTGTCTAAATCTGAATTGGTGAGCACTTCTCATTTGCAGAGATAATCCATTCACCTCACAGATGTAGCATATCAAGATGTTAATTAGACAGCATGATTATTGCACAGGTGTGCCTTAGGCTGGCCACAATAAAAGGCCTCTCTAAAATGTGCAGTTTTATCACACAGCACAATGTCACAGATGTCATAGGTTTTGAGGGAGCATGCAGTTGGCATGCTGACTGCAGGAATGTCCATCTGAGCTGTTGTCCATGAATTCAATAATCATTTCTCTACCATTAACCGTCTCCAAAGGCGTTTCAGAGAACTTGACAGCACATCACAACCGCAGACTAAATGTAACCACACCAGCCCAGGACCTCCACATCCAGCATCTTCACTTCCAAGATCATCTCAGACCGGCCAACTGGACAGCTACTGCAACAATCTATATAACAAAAGAATTTCTGCAAAAAACGTCAGAAACCGTCTCAAGGAAGTTCATGCATACACCGTCATCGTCATCGGGGTCTGCAGTGCATCGTCATAACAGACGAGTTGGAAAATTATCACAATCGACGGACAACGAAAACAGATGCATTTTATTGATGCCATTTTGAATGCACAGAGATAAGGGCACTTTACATGCTGCGATATCGCTATCGATATCGCTAGCGAGAGTACCCGCCACCGTCGGTTGTGCGTCACGGGCAAATCGATGCCCGTGGCGCACAACATCGCTTACACCCGTCACACGGACTTACCTTCCCTGCGACGTTGCTGTGGCCGGCGAACTGCCTCCTTTCTAAGGGGGCGGTTCGTGCGGTGTCACAGCGACGTCACACGGCAGCCGTCCAATAGAAGCGGAGGGGCAGAGATGAGCGGGCGGAATATCCCGCCCACCCCTTCCTTCCTCATTGCCGGTGGACGCAGGTAAGGAGATGTTTGTCGTTCCTGCGGTGTCACACATAGCGATGTGTGATGCCGCAGGAACGACGAACAACCAGCGGCATGCACCACCAACGATATTATGAAAAGGAGCGACGTGTCAACGATCAATGATTTTTGGCGTTTTTGCGATCGTTGATCGTCGCTCCTAGCTGTCACACGCTGCGATGTCGCTCACGACGCCGGATGTGCGTCACAAACACCGTGACCCCGACGATATATCGTTAGCGATGTCGCAGCGTGTAAAGCACCCTATACTGTGATGAGATCCTTAGAATGTTGTGCCATTCATCCACGGCCATCACATCATGTTTCAGCATGATAATGCACGGCCCCATGGTGCAAGAATCTGTACACAATTCCTGGACGATAAAAACATTGAGGTTCTTGCATGGCCAGCATACTCACCGGACATGTCACCCATTGAGCATGTTTTGGATGCTCTAGATCAGCTTATATGACACTGTGTTCAGGTACCTGCCAATATCCAGCAACTTTTCACATCCATTGAAGAGTAGTGGACCAATATTCCACAGGCCACAATCAACAACCTGATCAACTCTATGCAAAGGTGATGTATTGCACTGGTAGTCACTCCAGATATTGCCTGATTTTACTGTAAAACTGCACATTTTAGAGTGGCCTTTTATTGTGGCCAGCTTAAGGCACACCTGTGCAATAATCATGGTTCAACCAGCACCTTAACATGCCACACCTGAGAGGTGAATGTATTATTTCGGCAAAGGAGAAATACTCACTGACTCGGATTTAGGTGAACTTGTGAACCATAGAGAAAAAAGGCCTTTTGTGTACATAGAAAAAGCCTTAGATCTTAGAGTGCAGCTCAAGAAAAATGGGAGCAAAAACACGTGTTGTTTTTGTATTTTTGTTCAGTGTATAATGGTTTAGTAGCATGGTATCAGTATCACATAGAATTAGATACACTGGTTTGGCAACTTAATATCATATACAATTACCGTAGATACAACCGTTCAGTAGCAAATTACCAAACAGAAATTAGCATTGCACAGGATTAAATATAGATTAGCAGCTCAATATCACAGATTAAATATATTGTTCCATTCAGCATCAAGGTATCACACAGTATTAGGCTGTGTTCACAAATACATTTTGGAATTCTATGTCTGTTTTGTTCTAGGAACAAAGAAATTAAATTCATGTAAAATATAGATAGTACTTAAAAATGCAATCAAAAGGACCCCATTAATTATAAAGGGACTTGTCTGGTCTTCATTATGTTATCCATTATTTTTCTGGAAAAAAGGAGAATCTGGTGAAATCAGTGTATCCATCCAGAGAAACCTCCATGGTCTTCAACCATACGGTACCCAGCAATCCAAGCCCTTTCTTCCCTGATCCCTCTACTGTCTCTCTTTTGCATTAGTCCATAGTATTGTTGTATAGAGAAATGGCAACTTCTGCAGAAGACTATGCAGTTGGTAGCCATGTTTCTGCTAGTAACCATAGCCATGCACGAACATGGTGAAAACAGAAACCGATGATCATGGTGGGACTAAAAAGAAAAAAATGGATGACTCCTAATACATCCAGGTGAGATAAAATTTCTGCACCTGTGTTTTCATCAGATATCCAGATTTCTATAATAAAGGGTTTCATTTGTTGTTTTTTTTATAGATTATGTGTAAAGGGATTTTTACAATCCTTAAAGCTTTTATTATATAGACTCAAGATCGTGAAATAATAATAATATGTCTACCAAATTGTTTTCGACTCTAGTGCCTAGTTTGCCGAGACTGTATTAGCCAATCAATAGTGATTGTGATGACTTCACAAAATACATATGTGTAGGTAGTTACGGAGTGGTAGTTTTGGGCTTGGGATTGACTTCGGATGCCCCGCCACGCTACATGAAAGAGCTGGTCCTGCCTGGGTATATGGACTTGCGTAGTGTTTGCTGGCCAGGACCAAATGAAAAGTTGTTTCCTCAAAGGACACCACCAGTTCAAATCAAGCAACAGAACTTTACTCAATGGTTCCTCTTCATCAACAGCTTTACACACCAGATAGCGGGCACAGATCTTCCAGCATGATTCAATTGTGAAAGGCATATTCACACACATTTTCAGTTTCCACTGTGTTGTTTTCAATCTTACTGGTCCCATGAGTCCCAGTACCGTCCAATTTGTGCTGGTTAACTTCCCTTCTAGCGGCTCCATCTTCCTTGTAGAGGAAGTGATTGGGGGTTCTATTACTATGGCCAGAGTAGAGCCTTGTGCTCCCAGATGCTTCCGTAGCCACTTCCCTTCTCCTCGTAGAGGAGGGGGTGAGGGGTATCCAGTAGTACCAGAGAAGAGTTTTGCGCTCTTGGATGCTTGGGAAAAGTCAACTCTGCTTACGTCTCAGTCTGTTACGACCCATTATCTTTCATTACCTCTTTTTGGGGCCTAGTTGCTAAAGACCTTTTTATCTGGAGCCACTTTGTATGGACGCCGGTCTCTAGCCACAGTGTTCTTTAGCGTTCAGTGTTCCAGTCAGAACTTAGGGATTGCGTTATCTCGACTGAAGTCTCTTTTCTCTACCACAAGTCACCCGCTTCATGGGACCTTCATGACCTGTAGACTATCCGTCTATATCTATCAAACACTAGGTCTTCACCTAGTGAAAGAACATTCTCTTACCCTATCAGCTAACCTCTCCCATTGTGGGCTAGTGCCAAAGTATAACTATCTCTTACCCTATTGTCTGGTAACTACCTGTATAAGTGCTATGTAATATACATTATAACATATTATCGTATTACATATAGTCTTACTGTACATTACACAGGCACACACTACAATACTCTAAAGAGGGAGTGTGACGCCCTGGACTAGCCAGGTAGTCACAGACAGGCCCTTGCACAAACACCTGTCCCCTAACAAGGTAACAGCAGCCAACCTAAAAAACCCTGAGTCACCCCTCTCAGGTCTTGACGTACACACCAGGGGGCGGAGCCAGGTGGTTGGCCACGCCCACCGAGGAGTTCGGATAGCCTGAGGCGGGAAAAACACAGCAGATGAAGTTAGGGAGGAGAGGAGAGTAGTAGAAAAGCGAAAACGTCTGTCAGCGATCTGGGTCGCAGCCCGGATACCCTGTGGCCAGGAGGCAGATGGTGGTTGCCGTCTGCAGGAGCCAGGAAGACGGCTGGTGGAACCGTAAGGGACTGGGACAGGGTAGTGGCCCGCCGGTACCGAACCGGGGAACCAACTGGAAACCGGAGCACCAGAAGGGGTACTCAGACCCAGAACGAGGCCCAGAAGCCACTGGACCAAGTCGAATTCACTGATTGGGGTCTGGACCTTAGGTTCTTTCCCACAAAAGTCCCGACTGAAGACAACAGCCCAACGAGGGGGATAGAATGCCACCGCTCAGGCAGAGAGATCCCAAGGGCCAGCGTCTGCGGGCAAAGGGGCTCTCCCAGCACACACAAAGCTGGGGAGCGGACTACCGTCGCTGAAGCATAGGCAGTCAAAATCTACAAAACGAGGTGCAGGAAAAAGGCGGGAACCACCGAAACGGGTGGGGGACCAGACGCAGACGGCTGCGGGCACCGACCACCATCTTTTTGGTTTACCAGAGACTCCGGAGTATCTGTCATAGTGAGTACAACAGTGCCCTCAGGCCACGCACCGCACCGCACTAACACCCCCGCACCTCGCTACCACCGGGCCCCGGGACCATCACCCCCTGCCCATGGAGGGGTCAACACCAGGCTGCACAACACCATCCCCGGGAGTCTAGTTAACGGCAGCGGTGGTGTCCACACTCACCACAACCCGTGGGTGGCGTCACGAACTTAAATCCCTAAACACCATGGCCCCGGCCGTGAACCACCCCACCGAAGACCACCCCTCTCACGTAGCGCCAGCTTCCCTTCACAGCGACTGGGTCCGGAGGCGCTCGAGCCACCCACCGACGAGCCCGGATCTGAGCGGCTCGGCTGCCAACCGAGCCCTGGGGCGGTACAGGAGCACAGGGCAGTAGTCGCAGGTAAGGGATTCCCTCTGGTAGGAGCCCGAACCCCACTTCACATAGAAAGTTTTGTGGTCCTGGATGGGTGTGTGGCTAGGTGCGGTGCTGTTCATTCCTTTCAGGAGGCCACATGATGCGGCTGTTTTCGGCAAGTTAGGACCGGATCTTGGAGGCAACAGAGACGGAGGCTGATAGTTCTTATTGAAACAACTGTCTTTTACTTAACAGTGTCTGGTGACAAATACACAGAAAATGTACCAGGTACACTTCTTATCAGACAAGTTCACCTCAAGTTCACCTCAGCTGTTATTATCGTGGATGTTCCAAATCCTCCTGCCACCACCCAGCTTTACATAACAGAACGGCACGTGAAGGTCATTCTTGTCCACCCGTGGTTCAGCGTCCTCTCAGCAACAGGGACAAATGACAATCTCGGATCTGCCTCACAGGACTGTATACTCATTTGGCATCCAACATCATTCCATCTCATTACCTTTCATTTGTAAGCTACTCGTGGCCTGCTACTAAGCGCCCAAATTTAGATTAGCTTTCGGCTTCTTTACCAGTGTCAACTTTAGTTGCTGACCTCCGTTCTGAGTTACAACCACCCTCCATGTGTCTGTTCTCTCATGATACTCTTGTTCAATCTCAATGTTGCAGTCTCCATAAGTCACCCACAGAATGCGACCAAAACACAACTCGACAAACAGTATGTCTGCCCTCCTCACTAGCCGTTCCCTATCTGAATTCTATGATGGAGTCTGTCCTTTTTCTAAGGACTGGCTTCTCCCCTGTGAGCTAATCCCGCAGCTTAACTGTTTTTTACCCTGCAGTCACTTTAACGGTAAACCTATCTTACCTACATAAGCTTTTACCTTATATGTTGGCGCTATAGAAATAAAAATTATTATTATTACCTATATTCTTATAATGTTCGGCCACAAGATGGTGATGTTTTCTTACAGACACTAAACATTATACTACATTGCTTAACCAACACTGCTACATCTATACATTGCACGTCAACGTATACATTCTTATACCTTACATTACTTTCCTACATAACATTACTTTATATCTTATTGTGAAGCCCCGCAGGTGTTGTGTCGGTGCATTATCTTCAGGGACTCCACGTGGGATGGTATGGTCACAGGTAGGGAACCTTGTCTTTAGGATTTCCGTGACGCCACTCTCGGTATTGCGGTCAGGGGACCGCCACTGCAGGTTAAGGGACGCCTGGGGTTGTTGGTAGGTGCAGTTAGATGGTGTGGCCCCCCGAGAGTAGGGCTGGCCCCAGGGCCCGTTTGGAGTGGGTGGAACCACAAGGTGCAGAATGACTCAAACACAGTCCAGGCAGTCTTTCAGGGTTTTTACTCACAGTTGATGGTAGGGTGAGTAACCCGGGCGTAGCTGGGATTAACCAGGCTGGAACCAGGTATCCTTCTGGCTGGATGATGAGGGTGACTACCAACTCGCCTTCCTAGCCCTGTGTGTTTTGGGGTGACCCCTACTTGAAGTCCTGCTGGGGTCGCCCAGGGAAGTTGCTGATGCCTCTCTCCCCTTCTTTTTGGCCTGTTTGCTTGTAGCCTGGACCAGGTCACTCCGGCTGCCTGCCTCCTGTGAGCTATGGGCTCTCTCTTTGCTACGTGGCTGCGGACTCTGGTGTTATGGTGAGGGTCTGAAATGCCCCCTCCGGCAGGTTTGGCAGGGAAAAACTAAAAAAATCTCTGCACTGGGACCTGTAACCCTTGCGGGCTTGGTACCTCCCTGGCAGTCCCCGTACTCAGCCACCCCTTTGCTCTTTCTAGCCTTGGGTGGATTTCGGGCGGCACTACCAGGTGACCGATCTCCCCAGTTGGTAGTCACTGCGCGTACGTTGTCTGACCAGTGGCAGATTCAGGTCTCCTCTTTGTGTCTGCTCTCCCTGAGCTCCACTTCAGACTCAGCTCCCTCCTTCCTACTCTGTCTGCCTACGCAACCTAGCAACCAGGCTCTCTACCACACCCCTTGAGTGGACATGCAGGCTACGCCCCCTCCTGGATTCCCCAGGGGTCCCTATCAAAGGTAGATGTGTGAGACCTGATTACTATGTGCCTGTGTAGTCACACCTCGGTCAGCCTCCTGGATCACCTGTATTGTACTGCCCGCAGCATGGGAGCAGTACTCAGTGGTGCCTGACCAGGTCAGGGGCGCCACATTATCACACATATATATTGAAGAACACTTTTGGTGTCTTCAGGAGTAGTAACTCGACCACCATCTTACAATACCTCACATTATCATCACAGTTCACATTATTTACAAGAGATGCAGGACAGAATGCACATTACACTACATGACAATACAAAAACGCAATTGTTATCTTAGAAGGGAAAGAATGCGACGGCACCCAGTCCAATTCCTTACGTATGCCACCAACATGGGCAACATTTGGCTACTATGGATGTGTAATTATGGCAAAAACATTTTTGAAAGAGATCCATATGGCTGATACACAGAGTTGGATAGTGTACAGTATGAAACACCCCTTTAAATGAATAGAAAGCAGATTTGATTGGGTAGCGCATTATTAAAACATGTGCAGCTGGGGAGAAGAACTGGGAGGAACCAACCAGCATACCTGTGATAACTTGTCCCTTCACGGTATTAGGGGAGCTTTCACCTGATTCTTGGTGCCCAGACTAGTCTGGCTCTGCCCTAGCCGGCTTTTCTAAGCAATGAGGTGATTGACAGGTCTCTCGCTATAGAAGAGATCCAGCAATCACCTGGAGTGGACTGGTGTGTTTCAGAGAGAAATACTGTATATCTGGCTGCTATTGATGTAGCCAGGCTCTGATTCATGGTGCCTGTAGTTTGGGCGGCATAAATCAGGTGATAGTTTCCCTATAATACAAAGAAGGAGACGATGCTGAAGTTGGTTTCTTATTCGTCCAGTTTCTTATTCGGGGCTGAAGTTGGTTTCTTATTCGTCAGTTTCTTATTCGGCAATTTAGTTTTTTCAGTTTTTTATGCATTTATCAACAAAAATGACACATGACAATAATAAAATACAATGCACTGATGAGCCCTAATATACATACACTCAAAACCAGCTGCGAAAATTAAAAAACTGGCAAAAAAATGGGCATCAAAGTGGGCACCGAAGTATGTTAGTGAAAGGGTTAAATGGCTTTGGGCCACTGATCTAACACCAAAATTGCATATCTAGTGATGCCTCTAATCAAACTCAAGTGTCTCCAGCCTGGCCCAAAGGGGTTCTGGGCATCAAAACTGGCATCAAAGTGTGCACACAGCCAATTTTCACAGATTTGAATAAGTAACTGGTGTTTTTGAGGGGTTAAATGGCTTTGGGCCACTGATCTCACACCACATTTACATATCTAGTGATGCCACACATCAAATTCAGATCACTACAGCCTGGCCCAAACAGGTTCTGGGCATCAGAACTGGCATCAAAGTGGGCAAAACCCCAGTTTTCACAGATTTGAATAAGTAACCAGTGTTTTTGAGGGGTTAAATGGCTTTGGGCCACTGACCTCATACAACATTTACATACCCAGTGATACCACACATCAAATTCAGATCACTTCAGCCTGGCCCAAACAGGTTCTGGGCATCAGAACTGGCATCAATGTGGTAAAAATCCCAGTTTTCACAGATTTGAATAAGTAACTGGTGTTTTTGAAGGGTTAAATGGCTTTGGGCCACTGATCTCACACCACATTTACATACCTAGTGATGCCACACATCAAATTCAGATCACTCCAGCCTGGCCCAAACAGGTTCTGGGCATCAGAACTGGTATCAAGAAGGGCAAAACCCCAGTTTTCACAGATTTGAATAAGTAACCAGTGTTTTTGAGGGGTTAAATGGCTTTGGGCCACTGATCTGACACCACATTTACATACCTAGTGATGCCGCACATCAAATTCAGATCACTCCAGCCTGGCCCAAACAGGTTCTGGGCATCAGAACTGGCATCAAAGTGGGCAAAACCCACTTTTCACAGATTTGAATAAGTAACCAGTGTTTTTGAGGGGTTAAATGGCTTTAAGCCACTGATCTCACACCACATTTACATACCTAGTGATGACACACATCAAATTCAGATCACTCCATCCTGGCCCAAACAGGTTCTGGGCATCAGAACTGGCATCAAAGTGGGCAAAACCCACTTTTCACAGATTTGAATAAGTAACCAGTGTTTTTGAGGGGTTAAATGGCTTTGGGCCACTGACCTCACACCACATTTACATACCTAGTGATGCCACACATCAAATTCAGATCACTCCAGCCTTGCTCAAACAGGTTCTGGGCATCAGAACTGGCATCAAAGTGGGCAAAACCCACTTTTCACAGATTTGAATAAGTAACCAGTGTTTTTGAGGGGTTAAATGGCTTTGGGCCACTGACCTCACACCACATTTACATACCTAGTGATGACACACATAAAATTCAGATCACTTTAGCCTGGCCCAAACAGGTTCTGGGCATCAGAACTGGCATCAAAGTGGGCAAAACCCACTTTTCACAGATTTGAAAAAGTAACCAGTGTTTTTGAGGGGTTAAATGGCTTTGGGCCACTGACCGCACACCACATTTACATACCTAGTGATGACACACATAAAATTCAGATCACTTTAGCCTGGCCCAAACAGGTTCTGGGCATCAGAACTGGCATCAAAGTGGGCAAAACCCACTTTTCACAGATTTGAATAAGTAACTGGTGTTTTTGAGGGGTTAAATGGCTTTGGGCCACTGATCTCACACCACATTTACATACTTAGTGATGCCACACATCAAATTCAGATCACTTTAGCCTGGCCCAAACAGGTTCTGGGCATCAGAACTGGCATCAAAGTGGTAAAAATCCCAGTTTTCACAGATTTGAATAAGTAACTGGTGTTTTTGAAGGGTTAAATGGCTTTGGGCCACTGATCTCACACCACATTTACATACCTAGTGATGACACACATAAAATTCAGATCACTCCAGCCTGGCCCAAACAGGCTAAAGTGATCTGACTTTGATGTGTGGCATCACTAGGTATGTAAATGTGGTGTCAGATCAGTGGCCCAAAGCCATTTAACCCCTCAATAACACTGGTTACTTATTCAAATCTGTGAAAAGTGGGTTTTGCCCACTTTGATGCCAGTTCTGATGCCCAGAACCTGTTTGGGCCAGGCTGGAGTGATCTGAATTTGATGTGTGGCATCACTAGGTATGTAAATGTTGTGTGAGATCAGTGGCCCAAAGCCATTTAACCTTTCAAAAACACCAGTTACTTATTCAAATCTGTGAAAAGTGGGTTTTGCCCACTTTGATGCCAGTTCTGATGCCCAGAACCTGTTTGGGCCAGGCTGGAGTGATCTGAATTTGATGTGTGGCATCACTAGGTATGTAAATGTGGTGTGAGATCAGTGGCCCAAAGCCATTTAACCCCTCAAAAACACTGGTTACTTTTTCAAATCTGTGAAAACTGGGGTTTTGCCCACTTTGATGCCAGTTCTGATGCCCAGAACCTGTTTGAGCCAGGCTGGAGTGATCTGAATTTGATGTGCGGCATCACTAGGTATGTAATTGTGGTGTCAAATCAGTGGCCCAAAGCCATTTAACCCCTCAAAAACACTGGTTACTTATTCAAATCTGTGAAAAGTGGGTTTTGCCCACTTTGATGCCAGTTCTGATGCCCAGAACCTGTTTGGGCCAGGCTAAAGTGATCTGAATTTGATGTGTGGCATCACTAGGTATGTAAATGTGGTGTCAGATCAGTGGCCCAAAGCCATTTAACCCTTCAAAAACACCAGGTACTTATTCAAATCTGTGAAAACTGGGATTTTTACCAGGTTGATGCCAGTTCTGATGCCCAGAACCTGTTTGGGCCAGGCTGGAGTGATCTGAATTTGATGTGTGGCATCACTAGGTATGTAAATGTGGTGTGAGATCAGTGGCCCAAAGCCATTTAACCCCTCAAAAACACTGGTTACTTATTCAAATCTGTGAAAACTGGCCATTTGCCCACTTTGATGCCAGTTCTGATGCCCAGAACCTGTTTGGGCCAGGCTGGAGTGATCTGATTTTGATGTGGGACATCCCTAGGTATGTAAATGTGGTGTGAAATCAGTGGCCCAAAGCCATTTAACCCCTCAAAAACACTGGTTACTTATTCAAATCTGTGAAAACTGGGGTTTTGCCCACTTTGATGCCAGTTCTGATGCCCAGAACCTGTTTGGGCCAGGCTGGAGTGATCTGAATTTGATGTGTGGCATCACTAGGTATGTAAATGTGGTGTCAGATCAGTGGCCCAAAGCCATTTAACCCCTCAAAAACACTGGTTACTTATTCAAATCTGTGAAAAGTGGGTTTTGCCCACTTTGATGCCAGTTCTGATGCCCAGAACCTGTTTGGGCCAGGCTGGAGTGATCTGAATTTGATGTGTGGCATCACTAGGTATGTAAATGTGGTGTGAGATCAGTGGCCCAAAGCCATTTAACCCCTCAAAAACACTTGTTACTTATTCAAATCTGTGAAAACTGGCCATTTGCCCACTTTGATGCCAGTTCTGATGCCCAGAACCTGTTTGGGCCAGGCAGGAGTGATCTGAGTTTATGTGGGGCATCCCTAGGTATGTAAATGTGGTGTGAGATCAGTGGCCCAATGCCATTTAACCCCTCAAAAACACTGGTTACTTATTCAAATCTGTGAAAATTGGCTGTGTGCCCACTTTGATGCCAGTTCTGATGCCCAGAACCTGTTTGGGCCAGGCTGGAGTGATCTGAATTTGATGTGTGGCATCACTAGGTATGTAAATGTGGTGTGAGGTCAGTGGCCCAAAGCCATTTAACCCCTCAAAAACACTGGTTACTTATTGAAATCTGTGAAAAGTGGGTTTTGCCCACTTTGATGCCAATTCTGATGCCCAGAACCTGTTTGGGCCAGGCTAAAGTGATCTGAATTTGATGTGTGGCATCACTAGGTATGTAAATGTGGTGTCAGATCAGTGGCCCAAAGCCATTTAACCCCTCAAAAACACTGGTTACTTATTCAAATCTGTGAAAAGTGGGTTTTGCCCACTTTGATGCCAGTTCTGATGCCCAGAACCTGTTTGGGCCAGGCTGGAGTGATCTGAATTTGATGTGTGGCATCACTAGGTATGTAAATGTGGTGTCAGATCAGTGGCCCAAAGCCATTTAACCCCTCAATAACACTGGTTACTTATTCAAATCTGTGAAAAGTGGGTTTTGCCCACTTTGATGCCAGTTCTGATGCCCAGAACCTGTTTGGGCCAGGCTGGAGTGATCTGAATTTGATGTGTGGCATCACTAGGTATGTAAATGTTGTGTGAGATCAGTGGCCCAAAGCCATTTAACCCCTCAAAAACACCAGTTACTTATTCAAATCTGTGAAAAGTGGGTTTTGCCCACTTTGATGCCAGTTCTGATGCCCAGAACCTGTTTGGGCCAGGCTGGAGTGATCTGAATTTGATGTGTGGCATCACTAGGTATGTAAATGTGGTGTGAGATCAGTGGCCCAAAGCCATTTAACCCCTCAAAAACACTGGTTACTTATTCAAATCTGTGAAAACTGGGATTTTTACCACTTTGATGCCAGTTCTGATGCCCAGAACCTGTTTGGGCCAGGCTGGAGTGATCTGAATTTTATGTGTGTCATCACTAGGTATGTAAATGTGGTGTGAGGTCAGTGGCCCAAAGCCATTTAACCCTCAAAAACACTGGTTACTTATTCAAATCTGTGAAAACTGGGGTTTTGCCCACTTTGATGCCAGTTCTGATGCCCAGAACCTGTTTGGGCCAGGCTGGAGGGATCTGAATTTGATATGGGGCATCACTAGGTATGTAAATGTGGTGTCAGATCAGTGGCCCAAAGCCATTTAACCCCTCAAAAACACTGGTTACTTTTTCAAATCTGTGAAAACTGGGGTTTTTCCCACTTTGATGCCAGTTCTGATGCCCAGAACCTGTTTGGGCCAGGCTGGAGTGATCTGAATTTGATGTGTGGCATCACTAGGTATGTAATTGTGGTGTCAAATCAGTGGCCCAAAGCCATTTAACCCCTCAAAAACATTGGTTACTTATTCAAATCTGTGAAAAGTGGGTTTTGCCCACTTTGATGCCAGTTCTGATGCCCAGAACCTGTTTGGGCCAGGCTAAAGTGATCTGAATTTGATGTGTGGCATCACTAGGTATGTAAATGTGGTGTCAGATCAGTGGCCCAAAGCCATTTAACCCTTCAAAAACACCAGTTACTTATTCAAATCTGTGAAAACTGGGATTTTTACCACGTTGATGCCAGTTCTGATGCCCAGAACCTGTTTGGGCCAGGCTGGAGTGATCTGAATTTGATGTGTGGCATCACTAGGTATGTAAATGTGGTGTGAGATCAGTGGCCCAAAGCCATTTAACCCCTCAAAAACACTGGTTACTTATTCAAATCTGTGAAAACTGGCCATTTGCCCACTTTGATGCCAGTTCTGATGCCCAGAACCTGTTTGGGCCAGGCTGGAGTGATCTGATTTTGATGTGGGACATCCCTAGGTATGTAAATATGGTGTGAAATCAGTGGCCCAAAGCCATTTAACCCCTCAAAAACACTGGTTACTTATTCAAATCTGTGAAAACTGGGGTTTTGCCCACTTTGATGCCAGTTCTGATGCCCAGAACCTGTTTGGGCCAGGCTGGAGTGATCTGAATTTGATGTGTGGCATCACTAGGTATGTAAATGTGGTGTCAGATCAGTGGCCCAAAGCCATTTAACCCCTCAAAAACACTGGTTACTTATTCAAATCTGTGAAAAGTGGGTTTTGCCCACTTTGATGCCAGTTCTGATGCCCAGAACCTGTTTGGGCCAGGCTGGAGTGATCTGAATTTGATGTGTGGCATCACTAGGTATGTAAATGTGGTGTGAGATCAGTGGCCCAAAGCCATTTAACCCCTCAAAAACACTGGTTACTTATTCAAATCTGTGAAAACTGGCCATTTGCCCACTTTGATGCCAGTTCTGATGCCCAGAACCTGTTTGGGCCAGGATGGAGTGATCTGAGTTTGATATGGGGCATCCCTAGGTATGTAAATGTGGTGTGAGATCAGTGGCCCAAAGCCATTTAACCCCTCAAAAACACTGGTTACTTATTCAAATCTGTGAAAATTGGCTGTGTGCCCACTTTGATGCCAGTTTTGATGCCCAGAACCCCTTTGGGCCAGGCTGGAGACACTTGAGTTTGATTAGGGGCATCACTAGATAGGTAATTGTGTTGTTAGATCAGTGGCCCAAAGCCATTTAACCCTTTCACTAACATACTTTGGTGCCCACTTTGATGCCCATTTTTTTGCCAGTTTTATAATTTTCGCAGCTGGTTTTGAGTGTATGTATATTAGGGCTCATCAGTGCATTGTATTTTATTATTGTCATGTGTCATTTTTGTTGATAAATGCATAAAAAACTGAAAAAACTAAATTGCCGAATAAGAAACTGACGAATAAGAAACCAACTTCAGCCCCGAATAAGAAACTGGACGAATAAGAAACCAACTTCAGCATCGTAAGAAGGAGAAGGAAAATGTAACTGTAATGATGAGTGATCTCGATAATTCATCTTCTGAGCTGTGTACACAGTAATATTATATTACAAACACAATTTTCTTGTATAACGCTGCAATTCTTCTATCAAGGCATGCACATTATGTGCTGCTACACAGTGCCTCCAACCGTACCGCAGCATAAAACTGCATACGATAGGGACACAATTTTTCTTTTCCTATTTCTGTGGAATCTATGAGAAATTAGAGCATTTAGTATTAATTTTGCAATAGTTTATAGACACTGTATCGCATCATTTTGGGGATTTCCATGTTACTAGTACTAGAACATGACTATATGGATACTATATGGCACTACAGGGGCGAAACGGCCGTAGTCTTTTTGTGCTAACCATCCTCATTCCCTCCCTGTAACGCCGAAGCATGTATCCTCCGACCATGAAATAAACCTGAATACTTCACAGCAATTACCGGTGAGTGCTGTTCCTTTTTTCTCCCTTTGCTTAATACTATATGGCACTGTATGGTATTATTTGTACTCTGGGATAATATAATTTGGATACTTTATGGTTTTATTAGAGAACTGTATATCAATGTTTGTTAGCACTGTATGGCAATATTATTTCAGCACTGTATAGAAGTCTTATTTGGCTGCTCTATGCAGTAATATTTGTGCACCATGGCAATTTTATATGGGTGCTGTGTATTAGTCTGGATATGTGTAGTTTCAGAAATATTTGTATCCATTAAAGATCGAATCTGGGTTATGTTGTTTTTGAACATTGGGTTGGGCGGCTCCTCTATTGTTTCTCCTAGAAAATTATAAATAAATTGACAATGGTTGTTTTTGTCAAAGGGGTATTTCTTTACATTTCTGATACTACCAGTACTATGTGGAAAATATCACACTGTATAGGGACATTTCCGAACTTGCACCACCCAGTTGTTCATTTATTAATACATTTCTAGGAAGAATAACAGAGGAACAGGTTAATATATTGTTAAAAGAAAAGACGCTCAATATTTGCTTTATTATGGGGCATGGAATAATGCATTAGAATAGATATATCAGGGGAGCTGACCTGTCCTCTCTCATGTACAGATGGCATTTACGTTCCCGCTGCCCTTATCGGTAAAGCCCCATATATTACTGTAAACAAAAATCTCCGGGTATTTCCAGGCAACGTAATAAAAACTAAAACTGTCACGTCAAACCATTCTACGTGTAAAATATATTTACGGAGGATGCTACAGCTGTAACTGAATACTGTAAAGTCATATTAACACCAGTATGGAATGAAAGGGGCTTCTCAGTAATATGCATACTTCAAAGTGATGCCCTTGAACTATAGGGATAGATAAAGTGGTTGTCCTCTACTAAGACAACCCTACCAATTCTACGTTTCCCTAGTTAAATAATAAAGACCATACTCTCCTCCACGTGGGGTTGTGATGTCAAGGAAGCCCCAATCAGCACTGGCTTCCTTCTCCTCATCTTCAGATAAAATGAGCAATGAACAGGAATTGAGCGTAGCCACAGTGCTCACTTCCTGTTGATTAAGGCTAGGTTCACATTTCCGTTGTTTATGATCAGTCACAATCCGCCGCTCTGATAAACAACGCAATCCGTTTGGCGGATTCCGTTGTTTCCCATAGACTTGTATGAGCGGTGGATTGTGACTGATGCCCTTGTGTTGCATCCGCCGCCCGACTGATCAGTCGTGAAACGACTGACCGTCGGGCGGCAGGAACGCAGCATGTAACGTTTTTTGAGCAGCGGAATCCTTTTAATTTCGCTGCGCATGCTCTCTCTCGGCGGCCGAACGATCAGCTGATCGCCCGGCAGCCGACTTCTGTGAGCGACCAGCTGATCACCCGGCGGCCAGCTTCTGTGAGCAATCAGCTGATCTCCCGGCCGCCGGCTTTTGAGAGTGATCAGCTGATCGTTCACAATAGCCAGCCGCCGGGAGAACATCTGATCGCTCTCAAAAGCCGGCAGCCGGGAGATCAGCTGATCGCTCTCAAAAGCCGGCTGCCGGCTATTGTGAACGATCAGCTGTTCGCTCTCATTAGCCGGCCGCCGGGAGATCATCAGATTGCTCTCAAAAGCTGGCGGCTGGCTATTGTGAACGATCAGCTGATCGTTCTCGCTCTCTCGGAATCCGCTTTCTCATGACAATGAATTCCAATTCTTGTCATCCGTTGTAGAACGCATCAGTCAAAAGCGTCAAGCAACGCATGTGACTGATGCAAAACAACGGAAATGTGAACCTAGCCTAACTCATTTGGTCCAAAGGCATGGAGAATTAAGCTGTCGCTGATTGGACTTGGAGATCACGTGACGTCTCAACCTCATGTGGAGGTGAGTATAGGCTTTGTTATTTTACCTTGGAAAAACATGGAATCAGAAGGGTTTTATCTGGACTCCTCAAGAAAATATCTATCAGATCCCTAGAAACATTCATCCCCGACTTAAATTTAGCGCTCTGGGAAGCTAATGGCCCTCTTGCAGTAGCATACCTCTATTCCAGAGACAATCTTGCCCAATTCACAGATCTATCTAGGAAACTCGACCTACCGCAACACTCTTTCTTTCAATATCTTCAAATCAGACACCTTCTAAACCACTGCCAGTCCTTCTTTATTAGTAACGCCGACCCCTTCCTATCTAATTTTCTCAACAAAGAGTCAAATAAGGATAAGGGTTTAGCTCTATTGTATAACTTCTTGAATGCCCCGCCCGAAGATGGCTCTCTCTCCTACATGTCTAGATGGAAGAGTTTTCCTGCTCCCCCCCCTCATGGCAAGCCACTTCCAAATTGATTCATAACTCATCCTAATGTTTTAAACACCTTGAACAAATCAAGAAGGTTAATATAGGTTGGTATATGTTTCCAGTCAAGCTATCCAAATGTATCCCTAACTATTAGCCCCTATGTGGGAAGGGGTGTTGTCAAAAAGATTCTCAGAGTCATCTCAGGTGGTTTTGCCATAGAGTCTCAGAATTCTGGCAACAAGTTTTTAACCTAATCGCCGAAGTTACGAAGATCAAAATTGTCCTAGCTGCTCCATTAGCGGTCTTACATTTGGGTTTGGCGGATAACCTTTCCATAATCATCTCGCACATACATACTGTATCTCAACAAGGCAAATCTACAGACATACCTTCCCGGGTTGAGCTTATAGCAGAAATCAACACTCACTTTCATTATGAAACTTTACTGGTCCCCAATATTGTGAAAGCTTCCTATATTAAAAAACAGTGGGAGTCTTGGGCCTCTTCCCCCTTGGCATCGCAGACGATTTGCCATTAATTGGGAGACATTCCCCCTCCCCCTGATGGCTTCTCTCTTCTTGGACCTCCCACTCTCCTAGTTCTATTTCTAACCTCCTTTTTCCTCGTGAGAATGAATCCGTGATCTTTGTTACCTTCTTCCTCCTCTTCCCCTTCCCCAATTCTATGTTATCCCCATGGTTGTTTTTTTTATTTTTGTTCCAAATCTTTATTATTGTCAGCATCTGTATTGTATTGGTTATATTTGAAAATGCTCAAGAAAAAAACTATTTGATAAAAAAGTAGGGTTGTTCTAGTAGTGGACAACCACTTTAAAGATGCCACAAGAGACCAATGGGGATGCTTCAACAAAAACACTGAGGAAGAAATAACATGAATAAACGTAGGACCATGAATAGCAGTGCCTATAGATCTGTATAATGGTGTTATTGCCACACCATGTGCCACCAGACCAGAATACCACCATAAATAATATGGAATTTGATGTTCAGTGGAATTATGCTCTGAGTGCATAGTCGTGAGGGAATACACATAATGACATACAGAATAAGCAATAGACCCTGGATCCATAATAACATGGGTTCATAACAGAAGACCTAGAGGATAGGCCCTCTAAAAATGCTCTACTACCACCATGGTTCAATATGTGCACTTTACCATAAAATGAAATTAAGAGGAACAAAACATTTCCCATAAACCAAGGGCAGACAAGCCATTGTTGCAACCTGTGCAACGGCATAAGGGCCCAAGAGGTAATGGGGCCACTTCAATCTCCAAAACGGGTGGAATTGTGCATTATAATGAGCTATTGAACTGCGAAGGGACAATATATTATTTTTTCACAGGGTTCCCTTCTGTCTGAGTCCGCCCCTGCCATAACCTACCCATAAGATCAATTATTAGCTCAAACCATAGTTTATAATTTGTGTTTAAAAAAAAAGTGTCAGCTGCTGTAAACTGGTTGGTCCAATGGTCCAAAAGTCACCTCTGAATTGTGTTCTCTTCTACTGGACCCCACATGAGGAATGTCTGGCATTCTGGTAGGCCACATGGACCACAAACAATTAGGACTCACCTCTGGTATGCATGAGAACAGTGTTGTGAATAGCTCTCAGATTGTATCGCCACATGGTGTGATCATGTTTTATGGTATATCAGTAATAATTTAATATCTATTTTTAATCAATGATGACAACGCTAAACACTTCACTATGATACATGTTAATAATGACTTTTTTCCCTCCCCACAGGTTTCCTTTCACTTTGAACTTGAACTCTGCATTGAATTGTGATGAACAACTGGAAATTATCTATAGTAAATGAGACACACCAGGACAGTGTAATACTGATAATGCTACCAATTGTGAAAAAAAAAACCCAAGAAGCTGAATCGACCATAGACGGAAGAGTTTTGGAGAGTGAATTAGCTCATTTTATATTTATTTAACTCATATTATATATTTCAAAATGTTTAGAATTTTTAATTTAACCCTTTATACTCCACCAAAATAAAAAAATATACACTCACATTTTTATATGATATACTATCATGTAAAAATAGTGAATTATATATTTTTTAAAAGTAAAACAAATAAATCAAACATGACATAAAACAAAAATGCTAATAACAATAGTAATGCAATGTAATAATACTAATATTTTATTGTTCCCTATCAACATTTGATATTTGATCATTCTAGAAATCATCAACATTAATCCAAAGCATTCACTAAATTTCCGATCCTGTCTTTTAAATAATCTGCTTTAACAAGTATCTTGTTGATTTTAGAATAAGCTAATAATTCATTCAACGTCCCTGACACTTAACTTTCTATAAAGATCTGTTTGCTAACCACAGAATTTTATTTGCTTTGGATCTTTTTTTACATTAAGGTGTGTACTTCCTCTGTTCGATACTTCCCTATTGTTGAAGGATACTGACTATGTGAGAAAAACCATGTCTCCTTGATTAATCGGCGTTATATTCAGAAAAAAAATAACTAAAAATGTGAAAAATATTACATTTAGCATTATAAAAATGTGAAAAATATTACATTTTTCATTAGAATTTAGAAAATGGAATTACAATGGTAAAATAATAACTCTTTCTAAAGGACTCGTAGGTAAGACTTAAAAAATTGTAACTGTTAACAAAACTAAACTACAAATTATAAAATATAGAAACAGGATTTATTAAGATTTATAAAAAAAAAAAAAGTATTGGAGTAAATTACTTAAAATGTCCTTAGTATTTAAAAAAAACCCTCAAACAAACAAAAAAAATCTAAATCAAAAACCCAAACATCAATAATCTCGATAGTGTAAGGCAGTATGATAAAAATAATAAAAAGTCTGTCTTTGTTGATAGCACAGAAAGGAAAGCATGAGGCTAAAGATCAAAGTCTATTATGTTCACGCATTATATGAAAATTTGAACACAAAAGGTCTTGGAAATTCAAATTCAAATTCGAAATTTGAAAAACACCGAAACAGTAAATACACTTTTAAAAAGATTTTTTAAAAAATACAGGTCACATTAGATTTTAATTCTCAAGGTGGTCCCTTATGAGACATTTCGATCCAACACCATTTTTTTCTAACAAAAACAAAATAAAAATACAAAGATACTCAATTCAAATACAGTCATCATGAATTATGCAGTGTATCCCCCCTTACCGTATGTCAATTCCATGGTGGTGTTGATCTCAGTGTTGACATTGACCATGTCTTACAGCTTTCTTCAGTTTAGAAAATAGTTAACAGCCGAAATGGCGAAACAGGTCCAACCAAGTGAGCGCTGCGAGGCGAGGTGAGGTGTTGTAAAACAAGGCACGGTAGTGTGTGTGTGTCGTGCTGTTATCATATTGATTCTCATAATCAGGACTAATGTAGAATGACATGTTAAACAGTAACCAGCTTCTTATGGTGACCAACCTAAAAGGCTGTCGGTATAGCAACGGCAAAGCCTGAAACTCAAACATCCCTCATTACTGCGCCTCATCCCACCTCTCCTCAATATATGCATATTCTATAAATAAAAATTAACAATCAAATTCACATTTGATTACTTAACTCTCTAATTCTTAATGAAATTATTATTTTATGATTTATTTTATAAATAGCATGTATTTATCTTTTATCCAATTATCTTTGTAGGAGTGTAGTAGTAGGTTAATCTAGGCAGGGGGGACTGGAGCCATCTATCTATCTATCCCTCTATCTATCTATCTATATCGGACCCAGCGGGCACAGACAGAAAAGGCTCCCTGTGTCAGAACAATATATGGGCTCTTTTCAGTCCAATAACTCATCAAAATGGACAATTCCACCTGTTCCGGAGGTAGACATAGGCCCCCTTACTCCTTGGGCCCCTTTACAGCTGCACAGGCTGCACCAATGATCTGTCCGCTCCTATATCTATTTATTTATTTATCTATCTATCTCATTTCTATATTATACAGTCATATGAAAAAGTTTGGGCAACCCTATTAATGTTAACCTTTTTTCTTTATAACAATTTGGATTTTTGCAACAGCTATTTCAGTTTCATATATCTAATAACTGATGGACTGAGTAATATTTCTGGATTGAAATGAGGTTTATTGTACTAACAGAAAAGGTGCAATCCGCATTTAAACAAAATTTGACCGGTGCAAAAGTATGGGCACCTCAACATAAAAGTGACATTAATATTTTGTAGATCCTCCTTTTGCAAAAATCACAGCCTCTAGTCGCTTCCTGTAGCTTTTAATGAGTTCCTGGATCCTGGATGAAGGTATATTTGACCAGTCCTGTTTACAAAACAATTCCAGTTCAGTTAAGTTTGATGGTCGCTGAGCATGGACAGCACGCTTCAAATCATCCCACAGATTTTCAATGATATTCAGGTCTGGAGACTGGGATGGCCATTCCAGAACATTGTAATTGTTCTTCTGCATGAATGCCTGAGTAGATTTGGAGCAGTTTTTTGGATCATTGTCTAGCTGAAATATCCATCCCCTGCGTAACTTCAACTTCGTCACTGATTCTTGCACATTATTGTCAAGAATCTGCTGATACTGAGTTGAATCCATGCGACCCTCAACTTTAACAAGATTCCCGGTGCCGGCATTGGCCACACACCCCCAAAGCATGATGGAACCTCCACCAAATTTTACTGTGGGTAGCAAGTACTTTTCTTGCCGTGTTTTTTTGCCTCCATGCATAACGCCTTTTTGTATTACCAAACAACTCAATCTTTGTTTCATCAGTCCACAGGACCTTCTTCCAAAATGTAACTGGCTTGTCCAAATGTGCTTTTGCATACCTCACGCGACTCTGTTTGTTGTGTGCTTGCAGAAATGGCTTGTTTCGCATCACTCTCCCATACAGCTTCTCCTTGTGCAACGTGTGCTGTATTGTTGACCGATGCACATTGACACCATCTGCAGTAAGATGATGCTGCAGGTCTTTGGAGGTGGTCTGGGGATTGTCCTTGACTGTTCTCACCATTCTTCTCTGCCTTTCTGATATTTTTCTTGGCCTGTCACTTCTGGGCTTAACAAGAACTGTACCTGTGTTCTTCCATTTCCTTACTATGTTCCTCACAGGGGAAACTGACAGTTTAAATCTCTGAGACAATTTTTTGTATCCTTCCCCTGAACAACTATGTGGAATAATCTTTGTTTTCAGATCATTTGAGAGTTGTTTTGAGGAGCCCATGATGCCACTCTTCATAGGAGATTCAAATAGGAGAACAACTTGCAAGTGGCCACCTTAAATACCTTTTCTCATGATTTGATACACCTGCCTATGAAGTTCAAAGCTCAATGAGGTTACAAAACCAATTTAGTGCTTTAGTAAGTCAGTAAAAAGTAGTTATTAGTGTTCAAATCAAGAAATTGATAAGGGTGCCCATACTTTTGCATCGGTCAAATTTTGTTTAAATGCAGATTGCACATTTTCTGTTAGTACAATAAACCTCATTTCAATCCAGAAATATTACTCAGTCCATCAGTTATTAGATATATGAAACTGAAATAGCTGTTGCAAAAACCCAAATTGTTATAAAGAAAAAAAGTTAACATTAATAGGGGTGCCCAAACGTTTTCATATGACTGTATGTATCTACATATGTGATATCTATCTATCTATCTATCTATCTATCTATCTATCTATCTATCTATCTATCATGATTATTGAAATATTTATTTTTATTTAGCTATTAAAAATAAAAAAGGAAAGCTATGTATGAAAAAATAGTAATTATTTTATTGTTTTGATTAGCCTTTCAGGGGCTGTCTAGGTTTGGGGTGCAAGTCTGCAGTCACTTTATGTGAATCATCACAGTGCACAATGTGTAGACACATGCCGAGTAGGGATGCACAGCCTTGAATAGAAGGGAATGCATGTCTTGTCTGAGTATTGCCAAAAGTATAGAAATTGCATACTTGCGGTTACACCACCACTCACTCCCAGTGTCAGTACCAGAGAATCCTGTCACTGCACGCTGTATGGATGCACAACTCAACAGTCACATAGAATAACTGCAGACTTGCTCCCAAAGATTGGCACACCCCTTTAAAGAGGCTTTGTTAACTATCTCTCTCTATATATCTATACTATCTGTAGCTATCTATCATGATTATTTTGTGACTTTATCAATTACATTTAAAGAAGGTAAAGTGAATTAAAAACATGTTAGTAATTATGTTATTTCAGGCACTGCCTTTCACTCTGTGTATCTATCTTAGAACAGGGGCAGGCAATTAATTTTCACGAGGGGCCATATGAGAGACCGTGACTGGTGTGGATGGCCAAACCCACAGGCTGAAATTAATTCTGATCAATATTAATATTAACATATTGATTATAATTATTATATTATTATTAATTGTATCACTTAATATTGAACAGAATTAAGTATGCTGACATCCCCTATATACATTATGAGCCGACACACAGCCCCCTATATGCACCATGAGCTCTCACATAGCTCCCTACGGACAGTATGAGCCCTCACAAAGCCCCTATAAACAGTTTTAGTCCACACACAGCCCCTATATATAGTATGAGCACCCACATAGCCCTTATATACATTATGAGCTCTCACACAGGCCCCTATATACAGTATGAGCCACCACATAGTTCACATTGTATACAGAGGGGCTATGTGGGGACATAGCCCCTCTATATACAGTTTGAGCCCGAACATAGCCCCTCTATTTAAAATGTTAGCCCACATATATCACCTCTATATACAGTGTGAGCCCCCACATAGCCCTTCTACATACGGTGTGAGCCCCCATATAGTCCCTCTATATACACTGTGAGCCCCTACGTAGCCTTCTATTAAAGTATGAGCCCCCACATAGCCTTGTATATACAGTATGTCTCCTAAATTCAGTTTGAGCCGATACATAGCCTCCTAAATATAGCATGAGCCCTCATATAGCTTCCTAAATACATTATGAGCCCCAAATAACCATCTACGTACATTTTGAGCCCCACATAGCCTCTTACATACATTATGAGCCCCAAATAACCATCTACGTACATTTTGAGCCCCACATAGCCTCTTACATACATTATGAGCCCCACATAGCTGCCTATATAGAGTTACACAGTATGAGCCCCATATAACCTCCTAAATACAGCCTGAGACATCGCATAGCCTCCTAAATAGATTATGAGACCCAAATAGCCTCCTACATAGATTATGAGCCCCACATAGCTGTCTATACACAGTAAGAGCCCCACATAGGCTCCTAAATACAGCATGAACCATCACAGCAGTGAGGCTCTGGAACTCTCTTCCTAAGGAAGTGGTGATGGCCAACTCACTGAATGAATTTAAGACAGGAATGGATGCTTTTCTTGTTAGTAACAGTATAGAAGGTTATGAATAACATAATATTAAGAGTAGATAGTTGACCAAGCTTTAGGAGTCGGGAAATGTTTTTTTTTTTTCCCCCTATGAAGAAAATTGGCTTCTACTCTGTGGGTTTTTGCCTTCCCCTGGTTTAACACTGCAGAACAGCTGCACTAAAAAAAAGGCTGAACTAGATGGACATAAGGTCTTCCTTCAGCCTTAGAAACTATGTTCTATGTTACATAGCCTCCTAAATACATTATGAGAACCAAATAGACTCCTATATATATTAGGAGCTCTACATAGCTCCTAAATACAGCATGAGACCCCACTTAGCCGCCTATATACATTAGAAGTCCCACTTAGTCTCATATATAAAGCATGAGACCCCATAGCCTCCTATATACATTTATTAGCCTCCACATTGCCTCCTATATACATTTTTGAGCCCCCATATAGCCTCCTATATACATTTCTGAGCTCTACATAGTATCCTAAATACAGCATGTGCCCTCACATAGCCTCCTATATACATTATTAGCCCCGAATAGCCTCCTATATAAAGTGTGAGCTCCACAGAGCCTCCTATTAAAGTGTGATCCCCATATAGCTTTCTATGTACTTTGAGCCACCCTCATAGCCTCCTATATACATTTCTGAGACCTCACATAGCCTCCTATATAAATTTCTGAGGTCCCACATAGTCTCCTATATACATTATGAGCCCCCACACAGCCTCATGCATAGATACAAATATCCCATAATCATGTAAAAAAAACACTTCCCATACTCACCTCGCTCCCGTTCCACTCGGCGGTCTGCTATGATGTCCAGTGCACTGACGCTCTGCACATCACACGAGATGATGTGACATCATCATGTCTGCTATGCCTTAAGCTGATTGGTGGAAGACATAGCCAACAGCACCGTCCTCCACCAACGTACTCACTGTTGTCTGAAGCCAGTGGATATAGATAGCAGTGACATCTGAAGGTGGTAGATGTGTACCGCCCCGCGCTCGGCTGCAGCCGAGCCGCTCGGATCCGGGCTTGTTGGTGGGTGGCTCGAGCGCCTCCGGACCCGGGGTCACTTCGCTCTGAAAGGATGCTGGCGCTACGTAGGGGGTTGGTAGGTAGGTGTACGGCCGGAGCCGTGTTTGAGTTTGAGACGCCACCCACGGGACGTGGTGAAGGTAAACACCACCGCTGCAGTTACGGGGCACCCGGGGGAGATGGTTATGCAGCAAGATGTTAACCCCTCCGTGGGCAGGGATGATGGCCCCGGGACCCGCTGGGGAGAAATAGAGCGGTGCAGGACGATGCGCGGCCGGAGGGCACTGTGGTATGATACTATTATTGACACACACAAGTCTCTGGTAAACAAAGTTGATGGTGGTCGGTGCCCGCAGCCGGCTGCGCCTGGTCCCCCACCCGGTTCGGTGGTCTTTGCCTTTCTCCTGCACCGTGTAGTGTGTATGTAGACTGCTTTCGCTTCAGCGACGGGAGTCTACTCCTCGGCGGTATGTGTGTCTGTAAAGCCCGTTTGCCTGCAGACGCTGGCCCGTGGGATCTTTCTGCCTGTGCAGTGGCTTTCTATCCCCCTCGGTGGGCTGTTGTCTTCAGTCGGGCCTTGGGTGGGAAAGGACTTATAGTCCAGACCTCAATCAGTAAATTAACTCAGTCCAGTGGCTTCTGGACCTCGTTTCAGGGTCTGAGTACCCCCCTGTGTGCTCCAGTTTCCAGTCGGTTCCCCGGGTCGGTACCGGCGGGCCACTACCCTGTCCTGGTCCACCACGGTTCCACCTGGCCGTCTTCCTGACTCCTGCAGGCTAAGGCCACCGTATGCCTCCTAGCCAAGGTACCAGGGCTACAACCCTGGCACCTGTCAGTTCCCACTGCAGACCTGTCACCACAGGCCTGCTGCACTCTCCTTCACTCCTCAACTCCACTGACTGTCTTGACTCACTGAACTTGACTAACTGCTTCCTGCCTCAGGCCCTCTGAACTATTCGGTGGGCGTGGCCAACCACCTGGCTCCGCCCCCCTGGTGTGTCCATCAAACTCTGAGGGAGGTGACTAGGGTTTATGTGTTTGGCTCGTGTTACCTATGTGGGACTAGTGTTGTGCGGGGCGCTATTTGTGACTACCTGGCTAGTCCAGGGCATCACAGTAGCAGTGGCAGGCGGGTGGCGGGGGAGGACATGGTGCAGCCCGCTGTCCACTGTGTTCAGCCCTTCAACTGTCTTGATCCGCGGGCCAGATTGGAACAGCCAGAGGCCCGGATGTGGCCCGTGAGCCGCACTGTGCTAAGCCCTGATCTTGAAAATAATGGCACAGCACAATGATTATAAAAGGATCTATGCAAGGACTCCCAAGCAGAAGCATCAATTGTTGTGATATATCAACAAATAAAAGAGAGGCAGCACTCCAAAATAAATGAAAAAAAAGTGGTGAACATTAATTAGCCCACGTGTCAAAGTTTTGGTCCACAAAACCTTTTTTTTCTCTAAGCCATCTATATCAGCTCAATTTATCGATATCTTTATATCTTTTTGAAATTTATATATATATTATATATAGGTGTAATATATAAAAGTTTATTATTATTATTATTTGTGCCATAATATTCTCATTTGTATGGCTCTTTATCTGTTCTTTTGTTTTCCAGCACATTGAAGCATCATCTTACATGGTGTGCACTATTTGTATTTTTTCGCATATTGAGCATCATTTTTGCATTATACAAGTTGTCTATGTAACATTGTATTTTCACTTTAAAAAAAAATATAATAAATAAAATACTGTCTTTTTTGTTATTTTTAATTTATTTATTGATTTATTTTTTAAAACTGGGCAGTCAATATAAAAGTCCATAAGACCACGAAGTTTTTTTTTATTAAGTCATATAGCATTCAAAATTGTAGACATACAATACTATATTTCACAAGATTCATATAGAGAAGAAATGGTATATACATAGACGGTAAACTGTACATCGGTCAAGGGTGGCATTTGCGCTTTATTGTCAAGCACATTTTTTAACAACCTTATACATTAGAACTCTATTGAACAGACCTAAATGTACTCATTTTAAGAAGTTGCATGAGATGAGGAGAACATCACTGATTTCTTTTAGAAACAGCGCCATTCTTGTGCAGTGGTTGTGTCTGGTATAGCAGCCTAGTGCTGTTTAAGTGAATGGGACTTAGCTGCAATAGGAAACACAACCACTTCACAAAGGTGGTGCTGTTGCCAAAAGAAAGGAGTCATGTTTTCCTCATCTCTTGCAACTCCTGCAAATGTTTAAAATAAAATAAAAAAAACAAATAGCTTCTGAAAAATATTCATTATAAATCTCAAACATTGGTGTGTCTACAACTTTTACGCTGAGATGTGTCTCCATGGTTACAGACTACAAACAAACCTCGTGTAGTCTGATTCTGCAGTTGCACTCCCATTCATACATGTCCCTTGTAAAAAGTAATCTGTTTGCAAACTTTCTTTTTATATTATTAGAAATCTATAATTTTGAGCTGCTATGCAGACCTATAAATCCTCTACGTAATGGATTAGAAATTACTATGTGAAGTTTGATCTTGCAGTCGTATATTAGTCCCTTCATCTGGCACAATTTGCACTACTCTTCTACTAATAAAGAATATGGTAGTAAAAGTATACTCATCTATATACATAGAGGTTACACTTTAATTTCCCATTTTCAGTTATATTTATAACGTTTCTAGGGTATATACAAAATAAAGAAACCCTGATATTATCTACAACAGCCAAAACACCCTCAAAGCACTAAGCAAAGGGGCACATGGCTTTGGGAGGGGTGCAACTATAACTCCTGTAGCTTTTATTGTACATCTGCATGGATTTTAAAGGGAACCTGTCACCGGTTTTTCGGCCTATAAGCTGTGGCCACCACCACTGGACTCTTATATACAGCATTCTACATGCTGTATATAAGAGCCCAGGCCGCTGTGTAGAATGTGAAAAACACTTTATAATACTCACTTAACGGTCGTGCTGCTTTGGATTTGAGTCAGATGGGCGTCTCCGTTGTCCGGTGCTGACACTGCCTCTTTCGGCCATCTTTGTCCTCCTTCTTCTGTAGCTGGGGTGCATGACGCATCCTACATCATCCACACGCCGGCATTAAGGTCCTGCACAGGCGCACTTTCATCTGCCCTGAGCAGGGTAGATCAAAGTATTGTAGTGCGCCTGCGCGGGACAAGCGAGTGTGTATGACGTAGGATGCATCATGCACACAAGCTTCAGAAGGGGGACAAAGCTGGCCAAAAGTGGAGGCGCCGGGACCAGACAAAAGAGACGCCCATATGACCCAACTCCACCACAGCGCGACCGTTAGGTAAGTATTAGAAAGTGCTTTTTACATTCTACACTGCAGCTTAGGCTCTTATATACAACATGTTAGAATGCTGTATATAAGAGCTCACTGGTGGTGTCCGCAGCCTATAGGCCAAAAAAACGGTGACAGGTTCCCTTTAAGCTAGAGTGATTCTGCTTAAAGAGGAAGGAGCACAGTATGTCTGTGCCTGGTGTCTTACTGGGAGGGTGGGGCTTATAAAGAGGATGTAAATCTTTGTCTAATCTGTCTCTCCCTCTGTCTCTCACCTGAAAAGCTGGAGGAAACATTACTCTCCCTGTTATAATCACTATCCTACAGCTCTTTATTTAAAGGGATTGTCCGGTCTAACACATGAAGTTTTAAATCACTCTTTGTGACTACAGACTTATGAATCCTCCCACACACTGTGCGCTGCAAGAATTGACTGGTTTCTGAACCAGGAACAGCAGTCACTTGACCACAAATGTGCAATATACATGTTCTCGGCCAGAACCCAACAAGTGAGAGAGAGCGCTTGGCTCAATACAAGTGTATTGAGCAAGGCTGCGCCCAATAGACGGTAGCACCTACTAGTCGGATGCGCCTGTTACATACATTTGTATTTAGCACCCACTAGTCAGGTTCTGGCCGGGAACATGCATATTGCACAATTATGGTCACGTGACCATCTTGCAGTGCACAGCGTGCGCTGGGAGAATTCATAAGTCTACAGTCACACAGAGTTACTGCAGACTTATCATTTTAGACTGGGCAACCCCTTTAACCATTACTTGTATAGTGATGAATGCCTTATTTTATTTTTTGAATTAGCTTTTGTATATCTCATACAATGTCCAATTCTATCTTGGCTATTAAGAGTTAACCTTCTAAGGCCAAGGGAAGGGCAATCCTCGGCCATGGTTCCCTAGCGGTTTCCTCCACTGAGGGTTTTTCCTCTTCTGAGAGCTGATTCCTTGTCAGATGGAGGTTTGCCAAGTTATGCTTTCCAAGGGCATCTACTTAGCAGTTTACCTAAGTGAAATAGCTGTTTAAATTATATTTTAAAAAATGGCCAAAAAGTGTCATATGTGGCTTGGAACTTATAATCCGCCACAGCTTTGCAGGGTAGGAGTCAGGTGGAAGTTGCAGACAAGTTAAGGTGGACTAATTTTAACTAATAGAGGATGTAAAACCTCATGGCGGTGAACTGGTTCGGCTTTGGTGGCCAGCCTGAAGGATGTCGTAATGGTAACGTCAATCAGGGGAGGGTGCGGTGGTTAAGCACAGGAGTGAGGAAAATAGGGTCATTGGTGCCCTGAAAGTTTACTGTCTCTGCTTGAATGACAAGCCAGTACGTGCTGCCCCCTTTACGGCTGTCCGGCTTGATGCTGTACATCAGACGGCTGAGGATATCACAGCACTTGTGAATTCCAATGTAGTAGCACTTCATCTGACTCCTGCTGTGATTGTTTTAACCCTGTTATTTAAATAAAGCTGTGGCCATTTTGACAACCAAAATAATGTGTTTTGTGTACTTATTCCAGTGTCTAGGTTTAGTATCGTTAGGGTTGCTTTAATGTGGAGTGTGGGCCACCCCATATCCAAAGGTCATGGTTATGGTATGGGGACCCCCTTTACCAATGTGCTTTATTTACATATCACCTACTATTAGGTCATTGTTTAATAGCTATGATTGAAATACAAGTCATTATACATAAAAAAAACAACCAATAAATCACCTAAAATAGTGTAAATGATCAATATAATAAATGGGTATGTATGAAATCAGAAAGCAATTTACGCCTCAGTAATTACAACTAATAGCATTTTCACTACAGCTAGTCTGAACCCTAGCATACTGCTTAGGAATAGGGTTGCTGACATATAAGTTAAACATATAAGTGCTTTAATATCATATGTAAATAATAGTAAAAAAAAATATAAATCAGAAATTCACAGCTTTATGAATGGTGAGCCAATGCCAAAAATGGTCAGATATGGGTACGCTTCAGATTGTTACAATTGGGCTGAACCAAAAAGCAGCCAATCAGTTTACACAGAAGCAGTGACATCACTGACACTACGACCAGTCGATTTCCATAGAAAGAGTTAAATCACGCAGAGTATAAGCTTCTGGGTCTCAGTGGGAAATCTGTAAAAGGTCCATTTTAAATACTAGTGACTTCTTTGACCTCCTTCATACCCAGATTTTAGGTGCACCTGATACTTCAATACCCTCTATAGCTCTATCCCTGACCTCACTGACAATACAACCAATTGGTTTAGATGGAAGCAAAAAAATCACTAATCGGACAACCAATCAATTAATCAGGCAGTGACCACATGACCAATTGACTTAGATGTCATTGACATCACTGATAATACAACTAGTTAGTGTAGAAGGAAAAAGTGACATCACCAATGATACAATGAGTAGGATTATTAGAAGCAGTGATGTCACTGACCAAATCAGTGACATCACTGCTCATACAAGCTGGTGACGAAACAAGCAGTCGATACATATGGAAGAGCTGACATCACTGATGACATAATCAAATTACAAAACCGTAATATCACTATGTATGCGACCAAAATATCTACCTATAAAGGTAGAGACATCACTAGCAATATACATGATCCACAGAAAGAAGAATGAGACCGCACCAAAGCTGTAATATTTCATCCGGTAAATCTTTATTCCATGTTAAAGGTTAAAGGTGTGAGCTGTAAACGGGTGGAGGAATGAATGACCGCAATGATTTATCAGTATTCTTGTAACAGTGAGGTTTTTGCTGCAGTAACAAATGGATTTATATGCCTAAAGATTAATGGGACCAATAACAATGTAAAAAATATATGAAAAAATCAATGCATGAATAAATTTCAAAAATTTCAACTATGTATAATAATTATGTACAAATTCATGTATTGAAGGAGCAGCATTACACTCTGTATTTTTGTTTATAATTCTACTCTGGTTTGCTTGCAACTTTGTTTTTAATGTGGTACATAATGTATTTAATTGATTGATGCATAGTGCCTTTTATTGTATTATACACTTCACTTTGTATATTTTATGTGCGGGGAGGTCACCTGGATGTCCTCTCCTATTTAAGGAGAGCTGGTCTTACCCCACATGTGGACCCGTAGAAGCCTAATTACAGGCGAAACGGCCGTCGTCCGCAGCGAGGGGCCGCATCCAGGTCTCCTCCTCCCGCTTACAGCCCACACCTTTAACCTTTAACATGGAATAAAGATTTACCGGATGAAATATTACAGCTTTGGTGCGGTCTCATTCTTCTTTCTGTGGATCATTGGGACTTTCTGCTCCTGCTTTGACCTGCACGCTGATCCGGATTCCGCATTGACAGCTGGTACTGTGTTTCCTTACCGACGAGTGAGCCCATGGTGTGACAGGTATGCACGTGTAGTGCAGGATTTCGCTCTTTCCGGATTACTAGCAATATACAACCTATTGATTTACAAGTCAGAGTGACATCACTGACGGTACAACTAATTTATACAATAATAATAATACAGCCAATCAATCTGCACAGTACCAGTAACATAATATATAACATAACCAACTAATGTATAATGGACCAGGAACATCACTAATGATTTGCCTAGTTGCACAGCCCTAGTGACATCATTGTTAATTAGTTTACATCAAAACGCTTTTGTCCAATCCATGGTCCGCCCAGGTTCAGATCCACCTAAACCACACCCTAAATGTACAATCACAAACCACACGCTGAAAATCCATGACGTGCTTATAAAAGGACACGCCACATTAATTCATCCTTTCTGAAAAGTTTTAAAACATAAATACAGTATATATTGACTGTCAGCGTATTGATTCTGATGGAACTCCCCTTTAAGCACTAAAGTTAAAAAAAATGGTTTTAATAAAAAAAATTACCTGTAAACAACATAGTTTAAATAAGGGGTCTGCATAGGATTAGAATAAGAGATCTGTCTTTTTCTAATAAAGTAGCACCACTCCTGTCCACTGTGCATGAAATTTGATGTTCTCCATGTGTTTGCATGGGTTTGTTCCAGGTACTCTGCTCCTCCACTCCTTCTTTAACACTAGAATTCCCAGAGAGGGGTCATTTAACATTTCTACCATTGGAACCCTATGGAGCTCAAAATTCCTGGGACTTCTAGTGTTAAGAAGAGTTTATAGAGAATGTAGAGTCCCATTGGGGAGAGTAACTCATATGAATAATAGCAATCTTTCTGTACTTCTCTGGGCTGAACAATATGTTGATGTTATATAAGTAACAATGTCTCCATTGTGTACAATACCAGACATGGCCATAGGCAAAAGTGGTGCTGTTTCAGACAACCTCCCCCTCCATACTGATAGGACCCTGTGCATGGTCAAGACTTTAATATCTATGGACCTATGTGACAATAATGACTGGCAGAGCAGATAATGGGTGAAAAATGTACCCATCACATATTTTTACATACCCCAGACAAATTACTATGCATGTAGTAAAGACATGTCTGGCCGTATGAGAGGCAACACCAAACAAATTTTCCTCCGCCAATCAGATATAAGACATTCATCGTTGTATGAAAGGAACGCCTATGGACCTTATACCTAAAACCAGCTAAGCTTATTGGACTTAACCCCAGAAAAGCACATGTTGTTGCTACACATTCCTCCATAACTTGGTGGACAGGCCGAGCATGGTCTTCCCAATTTGTAAGGAGCTTCTCCTATCCAATTACCCCTAGAAAGAGAAAAGAAGGTATTATTCAAGAGTATAACTACTATAATACTGAACTACTATAATACTGCCTCCTTTGTACAAGAATATAACTACTATAATACTGCCTCCTTTGTACAAGAATATAACTATTATAATACTGCCTCCTTTGTACAAGAATATAACTACTATAATACTGATCCCTATGTACAAGAAAATAACTACTATAATACTGATCCCTATGTACAAGAACATAACCACTTTAATACTGATCCCTATGTACAAGAATAGAACTACTATAATACTGATCCCTATGTACAAGAACATAACCACTTTAATACTGATCCCTATGTACAAGAACATAACTACTATAATACTGATCCCTATGTACAAGAACATAACCACTTTAATACTGATCCCTATGTACAAGAATAGAACTACTATAATACTGATCCCTATGTACAAGCCCATAGATCTTAATAGCATTTTTTTTTATTTCACTGCTGGAGTGGTGCTTTAAATCTAAGTTCCCTGCCCCCTATATTATACTCACCTTCTCACCGCTTCATCTTGTGTCATCACTGCTGAATTCGGTCTCCAGTGATTTGTGACCTGCCGGATGCTCCAGTGCATGCTGGAGAGTGCCGAAGGCACAACTCATTACATCTCTATGAGAGCTTCGTTCTGACTCTCATAAAGATGCATTGGGAGCTTGTAACGTAACTTCTGACTTACGGCCAGTCAGAAGTTACAGTCACAAGACGGCGTCTCAGAACGGTAACAGGGTCAGTAAAAAGGTGAAGTCGCTAGAAGGTGAGTATATGACAAGGGGCAAGGGAATTTCATTTAAAACGCCACTCCAGAGCTCAAAAAAGCACAAAATGCTGGAGTGGTGCTTTAAGAAAAATGTGTATTTCTCTGGAATAAAACACTGGATTGCAAATGTCAAGTCTAATTTGTTCAACTTTCTATGACCTACATGCCCATACAGTTGGCTTAGGAGGGTTGATCCTACTGACAGTTTACTTTAAAAGGGTAGTATGAAGTTTGGAAGTAATCCCCATTCCATTGGATAGGGGATAACCTGGAGAACGTGGCTCTCAAGAGGTTCGTGTGAATGGTGGTCCCATTAAGAATGCATGTAGTGGCAGTGTGCATGATGAACCTTTGCCCCATTCATACAGGGTTCTTCAGAGCCCTGGTTCTTGGGACTGGTAGTGGTCCCGGCTGTAGAGCCCCAGGTGATCGAGAAGTCATTCAAATGAATAGGGGATTATTTCCAAACATGAGAATATCACTTTAAATTTGAGACTTTGGAAGCCTGATTGTATCTTTCTAAATTCTCACTGAATAAAATGGGCCTTGTTAACTAACCCCTCTTGTACCAGGGTTAACATTATCCTGTTATGATTAGTTAATGTGAACTTATTTTCTTCAGATGAAATGGAAAAAGTTAAGGAAATTTTTACTTACTTTATGGAATAATTGCAAACCAGAAAGACAGCTTGTCTCCATGTACTTCCCCACACGTTAATGTTATTGCACGTGTTGATGGCGCAGCCTATTTTATTGGACGATGCCCATACCATCTGCAAAACAGGACACCTTAGCAGTTTCAAAAATAAACTTAAAATAATCTTTTGAGATATTTATATACTATCATGGTATAATACACAATCGGCCTAAATCTAAAAAAGTGCTGCTGATAAAGCATAGACTATTTTAATTTTTCCCATCGTAGTACCCTGTAGGATATCCCACGATTGGTGTTTCTGATTGTGCTGGGATTTCCCGCTGACAGGGAGAGATAAAGAGCTCTTTCAGTTAATTCTTGGACATTTGAGCTGTTGCTACAGAGGAACCATCCTTAAAATAAAGAGCCCTGAAAATGTTACATACATTAAAAGAGTAGGCCCCGATAAGAGTCACAAATAGGGCCCCGCATTACACCTGTCCCTCATAGGTAACATTCATCCAAACACTAAAACCCTAGTCACCCCCTCAGGGCTTGATGGACACACCAGGGGGCGGAACCAGGCGGTTGTAAGATGCCCACCGAGGAGTCTCAGACAGCCTGAGGCGGGAAAGTTCACAACAGTTTGAGAGTTCAAGTTGGAGAGGAGTGTGGGCTGGAGCTGTGTGCAGCTCCAGCAGAGGAGAGAACCCAATTTGAGCAGGTGCCGGGGTAGGAGCCCTGGTACCTTTGGGCTGGAGGCAGACGGTGGTCTCCGTCTGCAGGAGCCGGGAAGACGGCTTGGTGGAACCGAGGTGGACCAGGACAGGGTAGTGGCCCGCTGGTACTGACCCAGGGAACCGACTCGGAAACCGAAGCACAAAGGGCGGTGCTCAGACCCTGAAGCTAGGTCCAGAAGCTACTGGGGGCTAGCTAATTAACTGATTGCAGCCAGGACTAGAGGTCCTGTCCCACCCAAAGTCCCGACTGAAGGCAACAGCCCAACGAGGGGGATAAGAGGCTCAGAGATCCCATGGGCCAGCGCCTGCAGGCAAAGGGCTCCTTAGGCAACAACAAGCCAGGAGCGGACTCCTGAAGTTGCAAGCACAGGCAGTCCCACCATCCAACACAGGTGCGGGAGAAAGACAGAGACCACCAGCCAGGTGGGGGACCAGACCGCAGCCGGCTGCGGGCACCGACCACCATCACCTTGGTTTACCAGAGACTCGTGTGTTTACTAATAGTGAGTACATCAGCACCCTCCGGTCGCCCATCTCCCTGCACCGCAAGACACCCCCAATGGGTCCCGGGGCCACCATCCCTGCCCACGGAGGGGTTAACACCTTGCTGCGCAACATCTCCCCCGGGTGCCCCGTAACTGCAGCGGTGGTGTCCACCTTCACCACATCCCGTGGGTGGCGTCACAAACTTAACACGGCTCCGGCCGTACATCTACGTCCCCAAACCACAACCCCCCGTTTAGTTGAAGTGACCTCGAGACCCCCGGGTCTGGAGACCCTCGAGCCACCCACTGAAGATCCGGATCCGAGCAGCTCGGCTGCCGAGCACGGGGCGGTGCATTCCCATATCAGAGTATTGGATAGCTGGGTGCTGAGGGAAGATGTATAGCAGAGCATGGGAAAGCTGGGTGCTGAGGGAAAGTGGTGACACTTTGTAGAGCAGACTTTAGGATTCACATTTTCAGGAGAATGGGACCAAAAACAGAACAGTGTATTGACTTCCCATATGCTTAACTAGCTATTTCTGGATGAGAGTAGATCAGTATAATCAGCCACTGCCAATCAGCACATGCCCCTTTGTACCTCTTGAACACCAAATGAGGCAGAAAGCACATTAGGTCATGTTCTTATTTGTCAGATTTACATTTTGCAACTTTAACAGATATTGACTAGAGGATCTGTGGCAGCAATCTGTCGATGACATTCATCCTTCTATTACGGATCTACACTTTGATTTGCTATAGATCCAGTTGAGGATTAGCCTATTGAATGCGGATTAGACCAGTGTGTCTAATCTATCTGTTCTTCAGTGTAAAATTCACAGGATTAAGTGGTGTGCCACTCCACATAGTATGTTGGCCACAAATCCCAGCAGAAATTTTCCATTGCATGTGAACAAGGTTGTCTAAACCCAATTCACATGCATGAGATGCAGACTTTAGTAGATTTGCGTGTCGAAGATGATCAAATCTATGCCATGCAGTGTTCTGCCTCCCACTCACCAGGTGTCATGGTGATTCCAGACTCACATTGCAGAGTCTGGCAGGCAATCTGATGCTTCTTAGTTGCTAAGCCAGAGTCGGGCGTCAACTGTTTAGTGCGCTCTGGTCATTGGTTTAGCAGGAGTTAATTCCTGCTGGCTGGTGAATGGCTGCTGGGTCACAGGCTGCTGCCATCCTATCACAGCCGTAGTGGAACATAGCCTAACATGCTCAAGATAGCTCTAGCTTTGCTCCAGCGATATCAGTCTTTGTGCATGGTGATCCAGTTATTGGTGAACTGTTGTATGCAATGTGGTGTGCTATGGAAACATCCTTGTTATTTGTTTATTTCCTCCCTGTACTTTATTTCTGTCTGAGCAGATATTGAATTTTCCACCTTGTGTGCTCGAGTCTTGGTTTTCCCCTGTCTGTCGTTATTTGTGGGATTCTTTACTTCTGTCCCAGCCTTTCCCGGGCGTGGAGGGTGAGGGGTTTGTTGGACCAGGGCTACTCAGGAGCTAGAGCTACGATGGCGGTCGAGACCTCGCTGCCATCTGGTGTACCTTTGGAATAAGGGACAGTTTTATTCCTCTGTATAACTTACCTTTCTTTACTTTAGCTAATTTCTTTCTATAACTTCCCTTGTGTTTCATTAGCCCATTAGCTTCACGAGGTGACCAAATATTAGTCGCAATTTAGGGTAACGTCACACTTTAGCGATGCTCCAGCGATCCCACCAGCGATCTGACCTGGTCAGGATCGCTGGTGCGGAATTGAGGAAACAGAGGAAAGCTCATGCAAAACCGGCGCACAACCCAATCATGGAAATTAGTCAGTGACTGGTTCATATAATTATAAATTTATTAAGTCCAAAAACACACACTTACAAAGACATAATAAAATCAATTAAAATTGTGCAGAATAGCACAGGTGAGGACACGTTCCCTCTGGAATGATTGGAAATTTGCCAACATGAATACATGGAAGGGTCAGCATATAATCAAGGAAAAAAAAAAAAAAAAAATATACATATATATTTATGTGTGACTCATGTGTATCTCTCAATAATGATTACACAGCACATGCTTTCATTATGTGACAGGTGAATGATGACAATACGTAAACCCCAATGTTTCAATATATACAGATCAAGAATTCATCATGTATACACAGTGCATCTCATAGTAGTAAGATCTAAATGATCATAAGAATAGGGCTGTAGATAAGAGGCCCCAAGGGGGTAGCAATAATGTCCCAAGTATCCTGTTAGGTATACCTTATCAGAGTCAAACAATGAGACCCGATGGTGACAAAGCAAGGATTGTACAGTGAATGATCATCACCTAGTTATTCATCAGAAATACACTACCCATGTGTAGAGCATAAGCATGAAAGTCATGGCAGGGATAGCAATAATGCCTCAAATATCCTATTAGGTATACCTCATGAAGGTCAGATAATGAGACCTGCTGGTGACACAGCAGGGATTATACAATAAATGGTCATCACCTAGTTATTCATCAAAGATACACTACCCATGTATAGAGCATGAACATGAAAGTCATGGCAACACCAGGGGGAACGTGACCGAACGTGAACGTGACCCAGCTTTTTACTGCATTGAGCTGTGCATCCGGTTTTTTCTTCTATAGGATCGCTGGTGCGTCGCTACATGGTCGCTGGTGAGCTGTCACTCAGGCAGATCTCACCAGTGACCAGTGACCAGCCCCCAGCCACCAGCTACGCGTGGAAGCGATGCTGCGCTTGGTAACTAAGGTAAATATCGGGTAACCAAGCAAAGCCCTTCGCTTGGTTACCCGATATTTACCTTGGTTACAGCTTACCGCAGGCTGTCAGAAGCCGGCTCTCTGCTCCCTGCACATTCAGATCGTTGCTCTCTCGCTGTCAAACACAGCGATGTGTGCTTCACAGCGGGAGAGCAACGTCCAAAAAATGAACCAGCACTGTGTGTAACAAGCAGCGATTTCACAGAAGGGGCCATATCGCTGCTCAGTGTCACACACAGCGAGATTGCTAATGAGGTCACTGGTGCGTCACAAAAACCGTGACTCAGCACCGATCTCGCTAGCGATCTCGCTATGTGAGAAGTACCCCTTACCCTGGTGCTGCCACTTAAAAACAAACCTGAATGATAAATGGCACATAATAGGTGGGGGATGTGGGCTGGCTCATATTTTGCCTGTAATAATTTTCCTTCAAATAGTTCTGGATGTGCTATGAACAGATATCCATCACTCAAACACTAACCATTGTGGTTGGTTTCCTATATGAAACCCAAATTAAACAAAACCTGATCTTCACTGACGTTAACGAGCCCACAGAGACTAATTGTCGATTTGTCGTCTTTGAGCAGAAGTTTAGTTTCAAGAGTGAGCCTGGAGAAGTGAAACTGTAAATCAAGGGCTAAAAAGCAGAAGACCAGCTGTGGGCTGGAGGTCCAGGTCCAACAAAAACACTGCAATAGATATGTCTATATGAAACCCACCAAAGAACCTTGGATCAAGACTTGTGCGTCATGATCTGCACTTGCTGATTTCATAGTCCTGGTGTTTGGCAAAAAATATGTTGTAATGATTTATTTTTGAACTGATGTTATAATATCTGAAGGAAGAAAAAACAGCTTAAAAATAATACAAGTTTTATAATTCCTGCAAGACGATTTATTTTCAGAAGCCAAAGCAAATATTTTCTATTCTTTTTTTAAGTTCAAGCGGAGGATTGCAGAAAAATTAGCTGTTTGCAAAAGTGGTAGGTCTCGATGACCTTTAAAAGGACGAGAAGCCAACCTCAACACAAAAAATCTCAAATTGTGCAGAAAGGATTTTGCCGCTAGGCAGAGCCATTGAAAGCAGTAAGAAGAAGTGAATAGTGAAGATGAAGTCCTATATGATAACGAGCCACCTTACTTCAAAGTAAAGGGATATTTACACTGCAAGATAATGTTAAAAACACCAGTTGCATGACTATCTTGCCATGTAAACAAGCTTCCGATCACCCAATGAACAATCAGATCTCATCCGGTGACACGATCATTTGTGTCTCAAAAACGATCATCGATCTCAGCGGTGCATCATCCTGTGTAAACAGGACTCACACTGCCCAGAACGGTGACAGCCTATGTGCAATGAGCGATGTAGTATAGATCGTTAAGTGTGCATCGTTTACTTTGGTTTGCCTATGTAAACTGATCGGCAGTCATATCGTGTTGCTGGTCAGTCCATGTAAATGGACCTTTAGGCTAGGTTTAGACCATGTCAGTTACTCCGTACCTGATTTAAGGCCCTGTCACACACAGAGATAAATCTGTGGTAGATCTATGGTTGCAGTGAAATTGTGGACAATCAGTGCCAGGCTTGTGGCTGTGTACAAATGGAACAATATGTCCATGATTCCACAATCCACACACCACACAGTCAGTTTCCCTCCCTATGGGTGAGAACTAGAGCCAATACAAGGCAGAGGGTCCCAGTGTAGCTTCAGGCCGCAGGAACCCACACATCACAGCGCAAGGAGGAAGGACTCACAGAGCGAAGCACCGGCTCTGACCTCCGAACTATCCGGGATCGGCTGGAGCCCATGACAGCGGGACCCGTTACTCCAGAGGCGGTGATACTTTAGTGAGTAAAGAACTTTGACTGCAACCCCTGTGTCGTCCAATCCTTCCCACACCCTACCCTCGCCTTAAATGTACAGCAGCAGGAGACTACTACTCCCAATATCCCTGGGGCCTGAGCTCTGCCTGTGGAGAGCTGCACCAACTGAGCTGTGCAACCATCTGCCCCAGAGGATACCTCCCGCAGTGGCGGCTCCTATATTATCCGCAAACCACAGATGGCATCACGAATATAAACTCTACTCCCCTGTAAATAACCCCTCCATCTTTATGGTGACCGCCAGGCTCACGGAACCGGGCCTGGCAGCTGTGACATCCCAACCCCCTTACACCGGCCCGGTAATGAGTAACCCCCCCAGATCCCCGTGGGCGCGTCAACTTGGCGTCATGAACAGGATTTCATGCCTGCAACCACGGGTACTGTGCGCCTACAGACTGTATGTTGCGACCATTGCACAATGGTGGCCATTGAAGAACAACAGGCGCCATGTGTCATCCAGTGGTCTGGGTGTATCCGCCCTTCGTTGGTTGGGTGGCAGTTTGGTGCGAAAATCTGCACTCGCCCCCTGCAGCAGACCGAAAACAAAACTTACCCAAGGGGAATGGCCCTCCTCCTCGGGAAGTGAAGGAGTATGGGTTGATTGAGCAGTCAGATTCCGGAGGCAGCATGGCGAGCAGCAACCTGAGTACCCAGGAGCGCGTGGTGGAAGTGACCTGCTCCCCTGGCTGTCCCGAGGATGTACTGGTTCCACGACCCGTTATTGCCCCAGAGCTCTTGAAGGAAGAAGTGATGCGCCTGGGAGCCCAACTGCTGGAGCTACAAGCGGGAGCTATACGGAGGTGGCAGGCGACCCTGCTGGGAGTAGTGGCGGAATACTGCGGTCATGAGGAAGCAACACCGCCAACCCTGGAGGGGAGGAAAGCTGGCATCTACAAGGTACCCGAAGAATCGGCACCTGTGGCCCTGGAAACCGGAGGTAACGACCTGGTGGGACCGCTGGCAGCGCCCCCAGCCCTTGCACCCTGCAACAGCAGACAGAGCCTGGCCTGGGGCGCGATGGCTGACAGGGGGAGAGATCTGGAGGTGTGACGCCCTGGACTAGCCAGGTAGTCACATACATACCAACATACACCCCCCCCTCCCTAGACAGTTACACCCGTCAAAAACCCTTGTTGCCTCCCTCCAGGGTCTGATGTCCACACCAGGTGGGGCGGAGCCAGGCGGTTGGCCCCACCTACCAAGGAGTTCACAGGCCTGGAGGCGGGAAAAGCAGAGAGTGTAGTTGGAGAGTTGAAAGTGAGAGGACACGAACTGCAGGTGTCTGGGTAGGAGCCCAGGCACTGACAGCAAGGTTGGCAGACGGTGGTGGCCGTCTGCAGGAGTTGGTGGAACTTTGCAAAGCCGTAAGGACCTGGGGTCGGGCGTTGGCCTGCCGGTACCGAACCGGGGAGCGGAGTGAAGCTAAGCACGCAGGCAGGGCCATCGGACCCCGACCAGGCTTGGAGCCGACGACAATAGTCAAATCCGAGTGTGACAGGAACCCCAGGGGTTTCCCAACAACCAAGACCCGACAGAAGGCAACAGTCCACACCGTGAGGATATACAGCCACCGCCACAGGCTAGAGATGCAAGGGCCTGCCGGGGAGCAGACTACCGGTGGGCAACCACAGGAGTCAGAACATTCTACAAGGTGCAGGGAAAGACAGCCACCATCAGCCGTCCGGGGAGAGTACAACAACAACAACACTGCAGCCGGCTGCTGGACCCGTCCATCCGGCCGTTTTGGTTTACCAGAGACTCTGTCAGTGATTGTCTGAGTGAGTACACCAGTGCCGTCCGGCACCGCGCCGCGCAGTCCCTGCACCCCAGCCATCCAGCCTCCCCGTTACACCACCGGGCCCCGGGATCACCAACCCCCTACCCACGGAGGGGACAACATCCTTGCTGCTCCCTACCATCTCTCCCGGGATCCCCGTCACCAGCAGCGGTGGTGCCATCATCACCACATTCCGTGGGTGGCATCACGAACAAGCTACCTAATCAAACCACCCCTTTTCACTCACGGGTGAGGAGCGCTGCTTGAGCACCGGGTCCGGCCCACCGCTCGAGCCACCGAGCAGCAGCAGCAGAAGCCCCGGATCCGTGCGTGGTGAGCGCGTCCCCTCCGCCTGTGACAGACACTTTCTTGGAACCCACTCTGACAGCGGGCGCTATCAATGTGGCCTGTGAGCAGCAGCTCTGGAAACTGCTAGAGGGAGAGGGGGTGGTACACCCTGCATATGCGGGTAGATCCGTTGTATGGGGACCCCGATTCTGACTCTGAACTAGACCAAAGCAGTGCCGCTGAAGGACCTTGTGACCAGGGGACTCAGACTGTCATGTCCATGGCATACCTGAGACCCCAGAGGGCCTCAAAGCGGGACACCGCAGCAAAGTAATGGGTTCACTTGGACACTGTAAATAGTTGAGTAATGCTGCATAGTAAAATGTTGTGTTGAAATGGACAACTGGGTCACTGGACTAGGTGTAGCGAGGACTACAATGTATATAGTCAGCACCTGTTGTGCTCCCTATCAAAATTCACAGGACCCCAAAAAATGTTGCGTGTGCAGAAATAACGAAGATTGGTCTAGAACATTCTGAAGCACGCCTAGAGCCTACGTTGGGGGTTTGAGGCAGGTCCCCCATATTGCTATATTCTTCTAATTTGTTGCACTTGATCAGAGCAATGTAAGGTGCAAAAAGCTAAAGTTTTATTGTATTTTATGGTGCTAAAAGTTTTATTCATCTTAGTGTAAATGGTGTAAGAGATTGTAAAGTTCAAGAAACTGTGCCTCCCATAAAGGGAAGAAATGTTAATGTTTTACAGCATAACAAAATTTTGCAGTCATAACTACTGTATTGCTTATTTTCCAGCCCGCGGACGTGCTGGCATCCGCTGTGGCGGAGTGTGGCGCCCCTGAGGTTTCAGTTGCCACAGGCTGAGGTGCGATATTCATCCCGAGGAGGTCATTGCCGGTAACCACCACAATCCACACAACACACAGTCAGTTGCCCTTGCACTGGGACTGGGTTAGGGTAGGGTCCTGGGGGGTGGCCATCACAAGGTATCGGACCTCCTGCCCACTAGTTCAGCAACCCGGTTGGTGAAACATCTTCAAGGGGGAGTAAGGCGACACATACACATAGACAGAAAAAAAACAAGTGAGGGGTGGAGAGAAGATGGTCGCTGAGGAGAGAGCTGCGCCATAGCTCCCTCAGGACCGAGCACAGAAAGCAGGGTGCGGAGCCCTAGGATACTTCAAGTCCCACCAGAAGAATCCATAGGGCAGGAGATTGCAAGTCTCCTGGCCAACACAGAGTGCCCGGGGCACAGCAGCAAGCTAGAGCCAGGAGCTGTGACAAAAAAGTTGGCAGATGCCCCGTCCCTTCTGGTCACATGGGTATGACCTCAGACAGGTCCTGCAAGTGAAAAAGTGAATCAATTGTATAATACTTATGCTAATTCTAACAGGGGGAGTGGATAACTATGAATACCCCCCCAGATATTATCTGATCCTCAGATGCTGTCACTCAAAAAGCTGCTGATTTTATAAACTTTACTTTCTTGGATTTCAAAACCAATACATACAAGCTGTGTAGAGAATCAGTTTTAGGTTATATACGAAAATCCTGGTGATGGGTTCCCTTTAAGGGCACTGTCAGGATGATCTATGGAAGATTGGTGAAGATGGAAGTTTGCAAAGATGAGCTATGGATGTGAAAAGCTATCATGGCATCTGGACCAGATAGAGACTGAAGGAATGAGAATGACTCCAATGAGATGTCACCTATAAGTAATGTAAATGTTTAGTACTACTGCTTGGTTCTCATCACTACTGTGTTTCCTGTATGGTGGAAAGCATGATGATGGCTGGTAATAACAGCTCCATGTACCTCCTTACCATTTTTAAGGATATACTGGGAGTTGCAGGTGTATGTCATACAAATGTATATCATTGGGGCTGATTTAATATTGCAATTGATAGCTGTAGTAAAGGAATTGTTCCCATTAGGAAAATTCTGGTTCCCAAGAGCAGTTTGTTATATTAGAAAAACCTACACTTCACTCTCTATCCTCAGGTCCAGTGCTAAATCCCCAATGCCGGTGTCTGGAATTGGTTGCAGAGCTGATGTCCTGTTGACAGTGCAACAGCCAATCAATGAGCTCAGCAGTGGAGTGTTCCATCTATACTGACAGAGTTCATTGATGGACTGCTGCACTGTCGCCATGATGACAGCATAAATTCATCAGTGGACCCGGGAACAATTAGTCAAACAAGGTTTGTTTGTTTTTGAATAACAACCTACGCTTAAGGACTAGAATTTTTTCTGAAAGAAGTCAATCCTCTTAAGTTTGATACTGAATTAATTTATTGATGATGATTCTGGTGCTGTACGTATGTTACTGATGGTGGTACTTGGGATATATTCATGTATTGATTGTGGTTTTGGTGTTGTATTCACAAACTGATGGTTCTTGTGCTCTATTCATGTACTGATGATAGTTCTGGTGATGTATTAATGTACTGATAAAGGTTCTGGTCATTATTCATGTACTTAATGGTTCTGATAATGTAGTAATGTACTGATCATAGTTCTCTAGGCTGTATTCTTGTATAGATGATGGTTCTGATGATGTACATTGACGAGCAAAAGGGTAACAATGTTTTGAACCTTTGACTTTCAGGCTCCATACCTCACTCCATCTACTACAGCTTTTACCTTGAGACTACCTTCATTTTATAGACACTCATCTTGGCTATCTCATACGTAAATTTAACATTCAACTATTTAGAAAATAATTAGTTATGCAGATTCTTGTTATGACACTGCATTTTTATTGTCTTGCGCCTAAAAATCTAAATTTGAATTTGAATTATTTTCTTAGTATTTTGTAATCCACCTTTGGCTTTCAACACTGCCAGAATCCTTCTGGGAATACTATCAATCAGATTCAAGCATGACTTGAACAAAACCTGATGCCAGGTCTCTTCTATATGTTTCCAATGTTAATGTATACTAGTTGACTGACTTGGGTATGTATACAGCTTTTTCTTCACCCTTACCCTCAAGTGTTCAATTGAGTTGAGGTCTGGGGACTGTAGGGGCCAATCCAGCATCTTTACTTCAATGTAACTGAAACATTTCGCCAATCTCGACATATGCTTTGGGTCATTGTCCAGCTGGAACACTATGTCATGCTTTTCATACCCATAGTACTTGAGTGTACGAAGTAACTCGTCTTGTAGGATACTCTTATATAGCTCAGCATTAAGATCACCATCAATCATGGTCAAGTATCCAACGCCTTTGGCTGTGAAACAACTCAATATCATTAGACTTCAAACACCGAATTTAACAGTTCCATCAATTTCTCGATCCATTAGACCTTTTTTCCTTGCTTTTTCCAGATCCATTTGCACCCATTAGGGCCTAGTCTATTGACTTTCACTTCATTGCTCCAAATCACCCAATTCCAATCTTCTACTGTCCACTTTTCATACCTGTGTGCAAACTCAAGCCAATGTTTCATGCGACAATATTGAAGTCGAGGCTTCTTCACATTTTTTTGGTTGGCCACCATTCCAGACTTGTGGAATGTGTGCAGCACAATGCTGGCATGGACATTGTGATCTTACTATTACGAAGCATACACGCCACCTCCACTGCCGTGTATGTCATGCCAGAACTAATAGACAATGTGATGAGCTGACTTATTGACTGGACATCCACCTCTTGGCTTTTGAATTCATGGACAAACTCATTTCGTGTTCTTCTAACTGTCATGGTTCTCGTATAATGCAGGTTGGCAATTTTCTTGTCCAAGACACTGCTATTGATGACCTGGATGATGCGATTTCTCTTTTCTTGGTGAAATCTCCTTCATGGCTCCTCCTGGATTCAAACCAGCGATCATTCATTTTGGAATCAACCTGATAACACACTGAGCTATTAGGAATGTGAGAACAGGATGTAACTTGTAGGAAGAAAAAGATTTTTTCACCACCGGGAGCAAATCAGTAACACTGCAGTGAAATGACAAGAATCTTCATAACTAAATTATATGCTAAATAGTTGCAAGTCAAATTTATATAGGCCAGATAGCCAAGATGATTGTGTATAAAATGAAGGTAGTCTCATGCTTAAAGCTACAGTGGATTGTGAGATATGGGGCATGAAAGTCAAAAGTTTAAAACATTGTTTCCCTTTTGCTTGTCAGTGTATGTACTGATCATGGTTCTGGTGTTGTAGCCATGTATTGATGATGATTCTGGTGCTGTACTCATGTAATGATGGTGGTGCTGGTGATGTATCCATGTACTAATGGTGGTTTTGGTGTTGTATCCGTATGCTGATGGTGGTTCTGGTGATTTATTAATGTACTGATGGTGGTTTTGATGATGTATCCATGATGGCGGTTCTGGTGCTCTACTCTATACTGGTGGTAGTTTTGGTGATGTATTCATGTACTGATTGTGGTTCTGGTGATATAGTCATGTACTGATCAAAGTTCTGGTGCTGTATTACTGTATTGATGATAGTTTTAGCATTGTATGCATGTACTGATGATTGTTCTGATGATGCTTGCATGTATTGATGGTTTCTCTGGCGTTGTATTCATCTACTCATCACAGTTCTGGTGCTGTATTCATGTACTGATGATGATTCTGTTGCTGTATGCATGTACTGATGATGGTTCTAATGTTGTACTCATGAACTACTGATAGATCTTGCTCAAAGTACAAGGCCTAGCAAAATTTAAAGAAGGGATTGCAATACACCCTGCAAGACACTCTGAGGAGGGTCTCAGAATACATTTTGGTTATGTTTAAGAAGAGTGGGCCCCCTACACTGGTACAGCCTATGCATTATGTGCAAGGCCTAGCAGAAATTTAAAGGAGAGATTACAATAAACCCTGGGAGACATGTAGACGAGTGCCCCAGAATAAATTTTTGTTCCATTTTGAAAAGAGTGGGACTCCTACACTGGTAAAGCCTATGCAGTAAGTGCAAGGACAAAAAACATATACTTGTCTCGGCTTCAATGAGGTTTAGTGCACATGACCGGAAGTGCCGGGACTTCTGATAATGCACACTGACCCTAAACCCGGCATCTGAGGTGGTGACAACAGACACAGGTAAGCGCGTCACCACTGATGATGCTGGACAATATAAATTGAATAGCATGTTACCACGCCTCTGTGGGTGTGCTAACATGCTAAGAGGGTGGAGTAGTTGGGGGAAATAATGCCCTTGCGACAAGTCCCTATGCTCATTAGCATATCATAAAGGATCTTTAGAAATACTTTTTCTAAAGATCTCTTTATCTATGCTACTAAATGCAGGGATAGTTAGGCAGGGATTAGCAATATGCACCCAGAACTGCTCATGGTTCTGGGTGCATATTGGACCTTACAGGTTCCCTTTAAGGGATTTAAAATTGGGGATTGTGTACTACAAGAGGTCAGCCATAGATTGCCTGTGTTTTATATTCTAAAGAAATGAGCCTCGGCACATAAAAGAAGACAAAGATGTGAACAGTCCCACAGACTATAATGGGTATGCTCTCAATTAGTGAGGAATACGAATAGAAAACGTACATAAAAAATGGAAGTCTGAATGAAGCTTTACATTGATAGCAGTGAAACACAGTACGGCAGTGTTTGATACATCTCCAGCTCCACCATCTGCAAACTCCTTCAGCAGAAACACAGGACGCAACAAGACCCCGGACCAAGCACTAAAAACCATCTGTATTTCTACAGGTATTGCCAGCTGTCACTTAACACTTCTCTGCTGAAGGGAAAGTGAAATGTGAGAGGAAGCCGTTCTTCCCCAGAAAATAAATATCTGACTGTTAAGATCGGACGCAGGAAAACCGTTTATGGAAAAATATTTAACTGCCTGCAGATGGACGATGAGGTGCCAGAGACGGGGGAGGGAAGGCCGGTGAGCAGTGTAGTTACTAGAAAGTATTGGCAGGCTCCTGGACCATAGTGGGAAGAATATTACAAGCAATTTCTGGTGATTTTGTGTAAAAAGGGAGAAACATCTATTTTTTTGTAGATCACAAAGTAAGAACATTTTTTAAAATCAGTGAATTTATCCATTTTATCAACCTTTGAGGACATAGAGTTTTATTTATTAAGGTAAGCCTATCTACACTGTGTGCAGAATTATTAGGCAAATGAGTATTTTGATCACATGATACTTTTTATACATGTCCTACTCCAAGCTGTATAGGCTTGAGAGCCAACTACCAATTAAATCAGGTGATGTGCATCTCTGTAATGAGGAGGGGTGTAGTGTAATGACATCAACACCTTATATAAGGTGTGCTTAATTAGTCAACTTCCTTTCCTTTGGCAAAATGGGTCAAAAGAGAGATTTGACGGGCTCTGAAAAGTCCAAAATTGTGAGATGGCTTGCAGAGGGATGCAGCAGTCTTGAAATTGCCAAACTTTTGAAGCGTGATCACCGAACAATGAAGCGTTTCATGGCAAATAGCCAACAGGGTCGCAAGAAGCATGTTGGGCAAAAAAGGCGCAAAATAACTGCTCATGAATTGACGAAAATCAAGCGTAAAGCTGCCATTTGCCACCAGTTTGGCCATATTTCAGAGCTGCAACGTTACTGGAGTATCAAAAAGCACAAGGTGTGCCATACTCAGGGACATGGCCAAGGTAAGGAAGGCTGAATAACGACCACCTTTGAACAAGAAACATAAGATAAAACATCAAGACTGGGCCAACAAATATCTGAAGACTGATTTTTCAAAGGTTTTATGGACTGATGAAATGAGAGTCACTCTTGATGGGCCAGATGGAGGGCCAGAGGCTGATCAGTAAAGGGCAGAGAGCTCCACTGCGACTCAGACGCCAGCAAGGTGGAGGTGGGGTACTAGTATGGGCTGGTATCATCAAAGATGACCTTGTGGTACCTTTTCGGGTTGAGGGTGGAGTGAAGCTCAACTCCCAGACCTACTCTCAGTTTCTGGAAGACAACTTCTTCAAGCAGTGTTACAGGAAGAAGTCGGTATCGTTCAAGAAAAACATGATTTTCATGCAGGACAATGCTCCATTGTGCCACCCCCATGGAAGCAGCTGAGCTGCTCGGATCCAGGTTCGCTGTGACTCGAGGGTCTCCGGACCCGGGGGTCGTGCGGCCACTCAAATATAAGGGGAATATTTACAGGGGAATTGGTATGTAGTTCATGACTCCACCCATGGTGTACGGTAATTCGGGGAGTACCGCCTCTGCCGTTGGGAGTACACGGGGTGATGAAGTGGGGCAGCAAGGTGTTGTAACCCTCCACGGGTAGGGTGGTGCCCCGGGACTCGGTGAGGGGTGCCGTGGGGTGGTGATCCGTGACCTGCGTCCTGGTACTTAGTTTGACTTCAACTTGATGGCCTGGTAGCATGGAACTAGCCGGGCCCCGCTCCCTCCTATGCCTAAGTATGGGAGCTTGCTCTCAGGGCTCACGCTTGGGATTTTCTGGACCATTTTGGATTTGGAAAGTCCTATCCCCCTCGTTGCGCTAGTGCCCCGATTCTGGAGCAATGGGAACAGATTATAACGGCTCCGTTCTCCTCAGGTGAATTGTCGGGTTGCCTGAAGCTACTCCCCGACCTAGGGTCCGTGTACCTCATCGTGCCTTCGGTCCCAGACCGGTGATAGTACTAGGCTGTCGGCTGTCCTCCTCGACAGTTCCAGGCCCCTTTCCAGAATCCCCTGCGACCGGGGGTCCGACCTCCTCTAGGCCCAGACCACCGTCTGCGACCTAGCCAGTTCCTTCAGGAGTCACCACTCCCAACTTCCTCTCCTTCCACTCTATGACTCAACTCCCCACCGACTCACTACACTGGTCCCCTCCCGTCCCTGACCCCCTAGGTGGGCGACTATTCCACTGAAGCCGTCCACTGGTGTGTCTGGTGGGTGTGGTGCAGAGTGCATCTAGGATTTGATTTTCTGTTGGAGGCAACACCATTTAGTTAGGGACCCAGAACCAAGAGGGAGGCGGTATACTGTACAGAATGGCAGCTTGTGCAGTACCCTGTGACTACCTGATAGTCCAGGGGCATCACACCATCACATGCATCCAACAACTCCACAGCGTGGCTGGCCAGTAAAGGTCTAAAAGATTAAAAAATAATGACATGGCCCCCTTGTTCACCTGATCTGAACCCAATAGAGAATCTGTGGTCCCTCATAAAATGTGAGATCTACAGGGAGGGAAAACAGTATACCTCTCGGAACAGTTTCTGGGAGGCTGTGGTGGCTGCTGCACGCAATGTTGATCGTAAACAGCAATCAAGCAACGGACAGAATCTATGGATGGTAGGCTGTTGAGTGTCATCATAAAGAAAGGTGGCTATATTGGTCACTCATTTTTTTGGGGTTTGTTTTTGCATGTCAGAAATGTTTATTTCTAGATTTTGTGCAGTTATATTGGTTTACCTGGTGAAATTAAACAAATGAGATGGAATATATTTGGTTTTTATTAAGTTGCCTAATAATTCTGCACAGTAATAGTTACCTACACAAACAGATATCCTCCTAAGATAGCCAAATCTAAAAAAAAAAAACACTCAAACTTCCAAAAATAGTAAGCTTTGATATTTATGAGTCTTTTGGGTTGATTGAGAACATACTGTAGTTGTTGATCAATAATAAAAAAAAAATCCTCTAAAATACAACTTGCCTAATAATTCTGCACACGGTGTATTATATTGTGTTTGAATGATATTGCATCACTTTTGGTTTGTACTGTTACTCCTACCATGAACATGAAATACAAATCAAAAATTCCATATGGGGTGAAGGCAGGACCACCAGAAGGAAAGTAGTGACAAAACCAAAATATATTTATAAAATATCAAATTTTTAGCAGAAATTGCATTAAAAACAAATCATGTGTGTGATAAATATAAAATCAGGACAGGGATATACCCTAATAGCAGCAGAATGAAAGTGACAATACAAGTAAAGCAGGCTTTACACACTACGGTATCGTTAATGAATTATTGTCGGGGTAACGGTGTTTGTGACGCACATCCGGCATCATTAACGATATCGCAGTGTGTGACACTTACTGTATGAGCGACCTTAAACGATCGCAAAAGCAGTCAAAATCGTTTGCCGCGGAGAGGTCGTCCGGAATCAAAAAATCGTTTTCTGCTTATTAGTGATGTTGTTCCTCGTTCCTGCGGCACCACACATTGCATTGTGTGACACCGCAGGAGCAACGAACATCTCCTTACCTGCCTCCACCGGCAATGCGGAAGGAAGGAGGTGGGTGGGATGTTACGTCCAGCTCATCTCTGCCCCTCCGCTTCTACTGGACGCCTGCCGTGTGATGTCACTATGACGCCGCACGAACTGCCCCCTTAGAAAGGAGGCGGTTTGCCGGCCAGAGCGACGCCGCAGGGCAGGTAAGTGTGCGTGACGGGGGTAAGCAAGGTTGTGTGGCATGGGCAGCGATTTGCCCGTGTCGCACAACTGACGGGGGCGGGTACGATCGCTTGCGATCTCGCTAGCGAGATCGCAGCATGTAAAGTACCCTTAAGACTGCGTGTATATATATATATATATTTTTATATATATATATATATATATATATATATATATATATATATATATATATATAAAATATTATAAATAACCAATAAAGTGCCTAGATACATATGTAAGGTCTGAAGGACAAAAATGCTAAAATGAGCCCAATGATATTATGGCAAATTGATATAAGTGAATACCTTAGTAGATGGTCAAAACATGCTACATGGCACAGACCCTGACGTACGTTTCGTACTCAAGTGACATCCTTAGGGAGCGCTGGCTTTCTTATCTGTTTGCATATTTGTTTTTAATGCAATTTCTAATAAAAAATTTATATTTTACTCATATATTTTGGTTTTGTCACTATTTTCCTTCTTGTGGCTCTGCCTGCACCCCCTAGGGATTGTTTGATTTTCATATTCACTTATGGTATGTTTTTGATTCATGACATCAATATGAAAAGCCTAATGATGTCATCCCTGCTAGCAAATTGTGATTTGACCATCATTTGACAACAAATATTTCCCCCTAAAAGAGGACCTCAATGCCCCAACATTTGCAGTAATCATTTGTTTTTCTTATTGTAGGGACCCTCAAACAATTGACATACAATACATACTTCCATCAATCACATTTTTCATGAAACTGACTAGCAAAGGAGGCCAAAAAAGAGAACACTTTACGCAAATTAGTATTCAAATAATATTGCTCCACTCCTCCATTTGATCCCAGTAAAAGAGGAGGAGCAATGCAGTTTCAGGAGGTGAGTATTGTTTTTTTATTTTTTCCCCACCTTCGTGGGAATATTAATAAGGGGTTGTCCAGCAGTGCGTCAGTGGGACATACAGTATATGTTGCATACCTGTGTATAATGGCTGCAGACCGAGCCGCTGCATTTACTTGGACAGCTGGGATTACACTCTCGCGGGTAAGGAAAAGAGTAATGCTGTCTCTCGTCGTACCATGCCTTTACCAGGTCTACTACCGATCTATACCTGCAAGAAAAAGCCATACAAAATGGTAGAGGCATCACTGACAGCTCCTTGGCTCCAATACAAGATCTGTAACAGAGCTCCCATTTGCCATATGCTATTTATAGTACTGCTGGACCTGTGAATCCCCATAGTCATCAGGGCTCAAATGTAGCTCCTACCACTCGACTGCCTATAGTTTGCCTCTGTTAAAAGTTGTAGTTTCACAATAGCCATAGATTGAAGACGCATTATAACAAGGACAGTATGGTGCTCACTGCCATGGTAGTCGTGAGATCAGCAGTGTGTGGTGTAATGTCCCTGGGAACATGATAAAAACCCTTATGATCCACCAGCTTTATACTCTATAGATAACTACAAAGCTCTGGCCTTACATCTGCCACTCTACCTAGATCACTGTTTGCTTATCTCTATTTACTTATACAGGGAGGATAGGCTGGAATACCGATAATGTCACAGGTGCGACCTGATGTGCATTTAAAGGGCATGTTCCTTTAAATACATATTTTGTTAAAGCAATTGGCCACTACTTTAATATTAATGGCCTATCATTAGGAAAGGTGATCAATGTCTGATCAGCTGGGGCCCCACAGTCCGCACCCCCGCCGATCAGCTGGTCTCAGTGCAGCTGGAGATGCTCAGTTCCGGAGCTGCCCAGTCAACTGATAGTGGCCGTGGCCGGGTACTGCACATCCGCCTCCCATTCAAATCAATAGAAGGCGGATGTACTGTACCCGGCCGCAGTCGCTATCAGAAGATGGAGCAGCTTCGGAACTGAGCATTTCCAGCTGCATGCTGCCACCGCTGGCACCGACAACAGCTGATCTGTGGGGGTGTGGAGTGTCAGACCTCAGCCGATCAAACATTGATGACCTATCCTAAGGACAGCCATCAATGTAAAAGTAGCAGACAACCCTTTTAATTATGTTTGTGTGGCGCCCCTGAGTATATCAGGGTGCCACAGGGTACTGCAATCCTTACCCAGGGTGCAGGGCCTACCCCCCATGGTTCCAGGTTCCTAAAAAGCCGGTGTCACTACCATCAGCACCACAAATCCCAATCACATTTCACATCATGACCTGTCAGACACACCAGTGGGTTGATTAAGCTGGAATAGGGCCACCCACCTAGGGGTCAGGCAGACTGGTGGAAGGGAGGAAGCAAGAGAGTAGTGTGAGACCCCAAGGAGTGAGGAGCTGAAGTAGTAGCTCCCGGGGAGCTAGACCAAGCTAGCAGGTGGTGGTCCGGGACCAGAAGAGTCGGGGACCGGTAGCAGTGACATTGCAAGCAGGGGTGTAACTACCATGGTCGCAGCGGTCGCCACTGCGACCGGGCCCGGGAGGTTAGGGGCCCGCCCTGAAGATAAACAGCTGATCGTGTCAGGGAGAGGGAGCTGCGTTGCTTGTAAGTTGTAACTATACTATACGAGATCTTTTACAAGTGGCCGGCACCGCCCCCTCCAGCCTCTTCTAACCTGTGACCTCGGGCTGACTGCCTGCCGCGTCATCTACTCTTCTACAGCGAGGGTATGGAGACAATGACTGGTTGCTGTGAGTGACTGTGGATGCATGTCTGCTAGTGATGTGTCGGTCGTGAACGATCCGACACAAAGATCCGGCTCCCTGCAGTGAACGACAGGAGCCGGATCACCAGTGTGAGCCACTAAAATATCTAAACGGATCTTTTCGCTGTCAAAACCACGCCCACCCGCGGCTATACTCCGCCTACTCAGCAATCTAATTGGCCGCTTGTAAGTGGGTGGGGCTTAGCAGCGGGTGGGCAGGGCTTTGGCGGCGTTACTATAATCTTAAATATGTGTTCACCGGGGGTGAACACATATTTAATAAAGAGCCGAGAACGATCTGAAAGATCCGGCTCTTTTTGGTGAACGGAGCCATAAGAACCGGCTCACCAAAAAAAGCCGGACTGCCCATCACTAATGTCGTCAGTGCAGGAAATGAAGATTCAGGTCAGGACTGGAGGCTGCAGATAGTGCGGTCTGAGTGGCAGACAGTGGCTGACACCGTTACAAAGTTTGTGACTTGTTGTGAGGCTCAGCCTCTGCTGCCTCCCCCTCCCACTAGCTCTGGTCAGTGACCCAATGTCGACCCTTAATTTATTTAGTAATGTGCAGGCAGCCATGTGCTGGACAGGGTCAACAGTAATTATAATGCAGAAGAGTGCATCTGGCCCTTTTTGCATTATATCTTTATTATAACATGTAAAGATTCACCAAGCTGCCAGTGCTTGGAACACTAGAATCTGGGGGGATGGGGGATAAGGGACTGAGGCTGAGATATGAGTTGGTGGGGTCACAACCCACAGAATCAGTCACATACAATGAGTGTGAGCAGTGGGGGACGCATTTGGAGCAGTTTGTTGAAGGCAGCCAGGTCCTTTGTGCTAAATATGGTTACATGACTGCACCGCTGAGTGCTAATACACTGTAACGCTATGTGCACAAGATCGAGAAATTTCTGCACCAAGTCTGCATCTATTGGCAGGAGAAATGCTGCAGCAAAAACAAGGGGTTTTGCCACAATTTGGTGCATTATATGTATTTTTGGTTTCGTTTTTTTTTCATTACATTTAATGGGGAAAACGCAGCAAAAACACAGAAATAATTGACATGCTGCAGTTTTTTTTCTACAACCAAATCTGCAAGGAAAAGATCCTGAACGTGTCCATAATAGTTCAGGATTCTTGTTTACCATAATTTTCGCTTTGTTAGACACACTTTTTTCCCCTGAAAACTGGCGGTAAAATGGGGATGCATGCATCTTACAAAACAGATATGGCTTATGAATGCGGCGGTGATCGAGCGGGCTCATAGGATGCGCTCAGAGGTGTCGCGTGGGCAGCATTGATCTGCGGGCAGGCGGGCTGTGAGGGTGTCTCGGCGGCGGGTGCATTGAGCTGACTGCAGGCTCAATTGAATCCCTCACAGTTCACGCGATGAACTTCAAGAAAATGGCCACAGAAGCAGCGCTTGCACAGATTGACACAATGGACTTCAAGAAAATGGCCGTGGAGTCCTATCTACGCACGCGCCACCTCCACGGCCATTTTCTTGAAGTCCATCTCGTCAAACGCGGATGATTCAATGGAGCCGGCAGTCAGCTTGATGCACCTGCCGCCGAGTTGCCTCCACAGACCACCTGCCGCCATGACACCCTGTGTTGTGACACCTCCACAGACTGCCCGCCCGTAGATCAATGGCGGCCGCTGCAACAACCTTGAGCGCATCCTGTGATCCTGCCCCACCGCCCTGGTAAGCCATACCCGGGGGATTCAAATGCGCCCATGGCTACACCCCGAGCCACAGCACCCCTGACCCTCCTGAACCGCAACACCCCTTCCTCCGAGCCTGCAGCATCGCCGACCCTCCTGTGACCTTCCCAAGCCACTACACCACCCCTCTGGTGAGCATTAGGATTAAGACGCACTGGGATTATAAAACGGACCCTCTTCAACATTAAAACTTATTTTTTCCTATTTTCCTCCTCTAAATCTGGGGTGCATCTTATGCCAGAAAAGTATTTTATTTTTCATTTTATAAGGATTTCCTGCAGCAGCATTTACTGAACTGTACACTGACCAGCTTCAGAATTTATGCTAAACTGTGAACTGTATATATACCTGTTCTCAGGGGCGTAACTACCGCGGTCGTTATTGCAACCAGGCCTGGGAGGTCAGGGGCCCGTGGCCGCCCGGCAGATCAGCAGCCAGCTCCTTTCTGTGAGAGGAGCTGCGCTGTTCTGCACCAGACCACGCGGTGTGGCGGCTGCTATATGACCCGGTCGCTGCCGCTGACACCGGGCCCCCCTGCCTGGTGTCAGCGGTGGCGTCACCGCGCTCCCGTCACTCACCGCGCTCCCGTCACTCACCGCGCTCCCGTCTCTCACCGCGCTCCCGTCTCTCACCGCGCTCCCGTCTCTCACCGCGCTCCCGTCTCTCACCGCGCTCCCGTCTCTCACCGCGCTCCCGTCTCTCACCGCGCTCCCGTCTCTCACCGCGCTCCCGTCTCTCACCGCGCTCCCGTCTCTCACCGCGCTCCCGTCTCTCACCGCGCTCCCGTCTCTCACCGCGCTCCCGTCTCTCACCGCGCTCCCGTCTCTCACCGCGCTCCCGTCTCTCACCGCGCTCCTGTCTCCCACCGCGCTCCCGTCTCTCACCGCGCTCCCGTCTCTCACCGCACTCCTGTTTCCCACTGCACTCCTGTCACCACGCTCTGCTTTGATATTGCATAGAGTGGCCGTTGCTGCTCTATGCATCATCAGTCTTCCCCCGTGTCTGCGCGGTGACGTCACTCCTCTGTGACTGCTGTGTGTGGTGAGAGCACAGAGCACAGGAGGACACCGACCGGAGCCACGGGGGAACGAGGACAGAAGTGAGGACGGGTAGCGGTGAAACAAGTAGAGGTGAGGACAGAACTGCGGTGGAAGGAGAAGAGAGGTGAGTACTTGTTTTTTTATTTTTTTTTTATAAATCAGTGAGTACACGGGGAGGCTGGCTGCAGGACACATGGAGGCCTGGTAAGGGGCTTGCTGCATGACACATGGAGACCCTTGGGGGGGCTGGCTGTATGACACATGGAGGCCCTAGGGGGGCTGGCTGCATGACACATGGAGTCCTTGGGGGGAGCTGGTTGCAAGACACATGGAGTCCTGGGGGGGGGCTGGCTGCATGACTCATGGAGTCCTGGTAAGGGGCTTGCTGCATGACACATGGAGACCCTGGGGGGGGGGCTGGCTGCATGACACATGGAGGTCTATGGGGCTGCATGGTACATGGAGGTCTGTGGGGCTGCATTATACATGGAGGTCTATGGGGCAGCATAATAAACATGAAGGACACCTTATACATGGACTATATGGGTGCATTGTACATGGGAATGAGGCTCTTTCCCTCAGCACCCAGATTTCCCATGCTCTGCTGTACATCTCTCAGCACCCAGCTTTCCCATGCTCTGATATGGGAAAGCTGGGTGCTGAGGGAATGATGTATAGCAGAGCATGGGAAAGCTGGGTGCCGAGGACAAGATGAATATCAGAACATGGGAAAGCTATGTGCTGAGGGTAAGAGCCAAGTGTCAACATCATTATCCTGTACCCCGAGTGTCAGTGCCATTATCCCGTACCCTAAGTGTCGGTGTACGTGGAGGGGGGGCCCCGGACCAAATTTTGCACCAGGGCCCATCAAACTCTAGTTACGCCACTGATTGCAAGGATGCGACGGACATAGTCTAGGAGATCTGTCGGCATCAGAAACCCAAAAGAACAGACCGGTACCGAGCACAACGGGGTACAGGACCCTAGGTCTGGAGCCGATTCAACATCCTGATAATTAACCTGGGAGGGAGGGTATCTTTATGAACTTCCCTAAGAGCTCAGAGATTGAAGGCGACAGCACACCGCGGGGAATAGGGCTTTCCAGTAATGCGGCCCACTAAAATCCCAAGTGCCAGCCATCAAGAGCACAGCTACACTAAAATATAGTGAGCGGGGCCCTAACAGCTTCAAGCCGAGGGGCCACAACAGAGAACTAAATTGTGCACGGACGCGACTACAGATTACCAAGTCACCCCAGTGGGAGTGGATACCTGGACGGGCTCCCCTGTAGAGACTGTGATACACAGAGTCTTTGGTTTATCTTCAGTGTGAGTGTCTGCTTTATAATCCTCATCCAGCACCATGACTACCCACAGTGAGTACCCTGGTTACCCTGCACCCTGTCCTCCCAAACATCTCACCAAAACCCTCAGAGGCCAGGGCCTTCCCTACTTGCGGTGGGACTGACACCTTGCTGCTCCCCACCATCTGCCCCATTACTCCTTCCAGCAGTGGCGGTACTCCCATTACCACAACCCGCAGGTGGCATCACAAACTTCTCCCCTGTAAATAATCCCCTTTCAAGGATCGGAGTGAGTGACGAGCCCGGGTCCGGACCCCTTGAGCCACGACCACCCCGGATCCGAGCACCCCGGTCTTGCGCCGAGGTAGCACATTTGTATCTGGGAAAACTGGATGATGACCAATCTCTATTACTACTATCACCCAGCTTTCCCAAATGACAACCAACAGTTATAGGTCAAACATCAAGAAAAAAAATGAGTGACAGCTGTGGTAATGTTAACAACAGGGGCGGACTGGCCCACCAGGAGGTCGGGAGAACCCCCGGTGGGCCCCTGCTATTGATGGCCACGCCCCCTAGGCCCCGCCCCTCTACCCCCCTGGGCCCCTATGGATGTGTGTGAGAGGCCCCCCTCCCGGCCGGTAATTTCACTAATCATATCGGCACATTGCCGATATGATTAGTGACAATCCCATTCCCTCTGGAGCGGCAAGCAG